>NC_040882.2:5055380-5325313 GCF_900634795.4 Betta splendens
GATGAGCAGATACTCAAAAGGCTGTCCAACCACAGGAATTGGGTTTAAGGGTGCAGGATTAACCCCTTGGTTTGGTTTTCCTGTGAGCTGGCAAGTATGACATGTTTTAATAAAACTTGCAACATCTTTCTTAAACCTAGGCCAAAAGAAAGGCTGCAATATTCGATCATACGTTTTCCTCACCCCAAAGTGACCTGCCACTTCACCATGCGATGCCGCAAGGACTTTATTGCGGAGCGAAGTTGGGACGACTACCTGGAAGACAGGTTCTCCTAGCAACTGTTCAGTATGCGGTATCCACTTCCTGACCAGCACCCCATCTAACAGAAAGAAACACTGGGCAGAATTTCGCACGTCTGTTAGTGGTGAAACCTTATCAAACAACTCCGTCAAGGAAGGATCAGCTTTTTGTTGTTGAGCTAAATCAGCCGGAGAATCTGTTAACCGATTTAACAACAAATTGCTTGGTAACTCTAGACACGGTTGTTCATCTATGACTTGCACTGCACGACTAGCAGCTCGTGTGACTGCACAGACTGATAAAACCCCATCAGGTACAGATGGTCTTCCAGTGATGTCATCAGCAAAAGTCCAGTTCCTCTCCAGCAGGAACCTCTCATCCGGCCACACTTTACTTCCAGTCATTCCCCAGAATCAAGTGTACCGCTTCCACTGGCAACTGTGGACGGACACCCACTAACACATTACCCTGCACCAGACCACAGGTAAGACTTACTTTGTGCACTGGAACGGATAAGGGTACCAGTCCCATGCCTAAAACAATGATGCACTGACCGGTACTGGTTTTCGTTGAAAACGGCAGCACTTACTCGAGTATAAACGAGTCCACAGCCCCAGTGTCTCTCATGATTTTGATAGGTCGTTGAGTCTTACTACCCTCCAAAGACACCAACCCATCCGAAATAAAAGCGGAAAAGTCAGGCAGAGGTTCTACAAAATCAGGAACAGGTGGTTGCCAAGCTCGCCCCCCCGTGGTTGTGCAATGCCACCGCTGGAGCAGCCATCACAACAGGCTTCGCTAAGCCAGTCTTCTTAGCTTGAAGTACCGGACATTCATTTTTCCAATGACCTTTCATCCGACAGTACCGGCAGGTATTTGAACCGGCCCCAACACCTCGACCACCATCACCGGTTCTTGGAGAAACCGGATCGGCCACTGCTTTCTGTTTAAAAGCTCTGTGACCAAAGTCGTATGTACAACGAGTGTCGTTCTTTACATCATACGTCCTCTTATGTGTCAAAACAAATTCATCTGCCAACTCTGCTGCCTCGCTTGGTGTTTGAACCTTACGTTCGTTAATGAACATTGCAACATGATCTGGTACTGAGTTTTTAAACTGTTCTAAAACCACAAGGTTACAGAGATCTTCGTAGGTACTAACCTTAGAAGCGGTACACCATCGATTAAACTGAGTTATCAAATCTCGGGCGAAATCCGTGTGAGTCTGGTTTTCCAGTTTCCTCTTAGAACGGAAACGCTGCCGATATGCCTCAGGCACCAACTCATAGGCTTTCAGCACAGCCAGTTTAACTTTTCCGTAGATCTGACAGTCGTCCACGCTAAGAGAGGAATAGGCTTCCTGTGCTTTACCTGTTAGAACACATTGAAGCAAGACAGTTCTGTCAATATCCGGCCACCCACTAGCATCTGCGATACGCTCAAATGAGGTGAAGAAGGTATCAGGGTCTGATTCGTTGAATTTGGGAAGTAAGCGAAGATTACTGACGAGGTCAGAATGTACATCCCTCGCTGCTTTAACTACCTGGCCCTCAATTCCCTCAGCACCACCGGGTAACTTACCCTCTTTCATTAACTCTAAGCGATACTGCTGCACATCTAATGTGGCACGCTGAGTTTTATGTTTTATAGTTTTGATTTCTAATTCTTTTTCATATCGTAGGCGTTACAGTTCAAGCTGTTGTTTTAGCTGTAACTGCATTAGGTCTTTTTGCTGCTCAAACGTTAATGTTCCCACAGCAGGTATTAAACCTGTCCCCAAAATACCTACTGGCTGCCTGCTGAGAACGCCAGTCTCCAACAACTTCTCCCTCAAGCCAGTTTTCCACACCACCAGGATCTACAGCTCGGACATCAGGATGTCATTTGGGCTCGAGAAATGTGGGAGGATGGTGACAAAGAGAGGCAAGGTTATCCACACAGAAGGGGTCTCACTCCCAGAAGGAACAATAGCAGACATTGAGGACAATTACAAGTACCTTGGAATACCACAGGCAAACGGCAACCTTGAACAGGCAACAAGGAATGCGGCAACAGCCAAATACCTATAATGAGTAAGGCAAGTCCTAAGAAGCCAGCTCAATGGCAAGAACAAATCCCGGGCAATAAACAGCTACGCCCTGCCAATGATCAGATACCCTGCAGGAATAATAAGGTGGCCAAAGAAAGAGATACAGACCACAGATGTTAGGACACGAAAGCGTGAGAGCCACTATCCAGAATGAAACATCCAAGATGCATAAGTACATCAAGGATAAGGCCCCGACAGATGACGTGCTGAGCGAATGCCTCAGGCAGTGGGGAACAGAGGATGAGATGCTGAAAGAGGGACCATCATGGGAGGACAAGCCCTTACACGGGATGTACCACCGGAACATAACTGAAGTGGCTGATCTCAACAAATCCTACCAATGACTTGAAAGGGCCGGGCTGAAAGACAGCACAGAGGCACTCATCCTGGCCGCACAGGAGCAGGCCCTGAGCACCAGAGCCAAAGAGGCCCAGATCTACCACACCAGACAAGACCCAAGGTGTAGACTGTGCAAAGAGGCCCCTGAGACGATCCAGCACATAACTGCAGGGTGTAAGATGCTGGCAGGGAAAGCATACATGGAACGCCATAACCAAGTGGCTGGCATAGTATACAGGAACATCTGCGCAGAGTATGGACTGGAGATCCCAAGGTCAAAGTGGGAAACACCTCCCAAGGTGGTAGAGAACGAGTGAGCCAAGATCCTGTGGGACTTCCAAATCCAGACTGACAGAATGGTAATGGCGAACCAACCAGACATTGTGGTGGTGGACAAAGAGCAGTGGAAAGCCGTAGTGGTGGATGTGGCAATACCAAGCGATGGCAACATCAGGAAAAAGGAACATGAGAAACTAGAGAAATACCAAGGGCTCAGAGAAGAACTGGAGAAGGCTTGGAAGCTGAAGGCCACAGTGGTGCCTGTGGTGATTGGAGCACTGGGGGCTGTGACCCCCAAACTGGAGGAGTGTTCAGCCAAGAAATTGGAGCCCAAGGACCAACAGTGAATAGGGGCGGACCAGGACATGCGCTAAAGCCAAGAGAGGGGATCACCTCCAGTTCGCCACCCCCACAAGAGTGAAGCAGTCTACACCATAGGTTCTCTCCGGGTTCTCCGGCTTCCTCCCACAGTCCACAGACGTGCATTAGGTTTATTGGACTCTTTCCATTGCCCGTAGGTGTGAGTGTGTGTGTGAATGGTTGTATGTCTCTGTGTTGCCCTGCGATGGACTGGCGACCCGTCCAGGGTGTACCCTGCCTCTCGCCCATAGCCAGCTGGGTTAGGCTCCAGCACCCCTGTGACCCCGCATTAGGGAATAAGCAACTTGGAAAATGGATGGATGGATGGATATTTGAAATTATAGAAAAAAAAAATTAGTATAACATGTATGAAACGTTTTAATGAATGATTAAATGAACACAAAGGGAAACATAAACTAAGGGTGTTGCACATGCAGGCTAAACAAGCTTCCAACAAAACATAAGACACAACTAGAACAAGACAAACCTTAACCATGGACACAGGAACACGATGGGCAAGGTAACAACCAGGTAACAGTAGGCAATGAACCAACAAAGACTGCACAAACTGAGAGCTTAAATACAAGACAAGACAGGTGAACCAAATCAAACTAATTACAGGAAATCACGAGACAAACCAAGAATACAAAACCAAAAGGAAAGCCAGGCTGCCCCCTGGTGGCGTGGAAGCCAAGTCATAACATTAACAGCATAGGTGGCGGTCGTTGTTAACACGGGCCGCGATCGATCTTATAGACAATTGTCTTATAGACAATTCACATGCTTCCCGAGGCAACCCTTTCTATTTATCTGGGCCTGGGAAGTCTAACCAGATTGTTACAGCCTTAAGTCTTTAACTGCAGATACTATTTGTTCAAGAAGTGTGCTGTAAAGCCAGGGTGTCAGACCTTTGCTATGAATTAAACATTTTGCACGCATGTTCTTATGATAAATGAAACAGTAACCTTGATCGTGTTTTTGTTTAAACACTGAACATTTGTGGTCAGCACTGGCTATCTGTTTTTTAGCCAGTGTTTATTTTGCCACTTAAATTCGTCTCATGGCTTGCATGGCTAACATGCTCTGATGGCAGAGGTGTTATAATCTGCCAGGAAATGGCCAATGTTTAGTTAATGTGTTGTCGTCTTTACAGGATGTTAACAAATTTGAAGTCTTTTCAGTTTTACACGTTTACTGTGGCATAGTTTGAAGGTTGCTCGCAGGGCTGTGCACAGACATTTTTAAGGGCAGATCACTATTATGGGCACTGATTTTGAAACCAGATTTCAGTTCCACTGATGGAGAGTGGCTGTACTGTAAATGTCAGCAGAGCGGCTACTGGCAACAGCTTCAGCACCATTTGCTATGGGGATAATCCTCATCACTGTGACAAGGCTCAAGTGGCATCAAGACCAAGGTACAGTATGGTAAATGTGGAGTCATCAGGCTGTCTAAGATCAACAGTAAGCCATTATTGGATCAACCAGCCAGTGATTAGGTTGGAGCCAGACCTGCATTTATCATTAGAGAGAAAAATAATAAATGTGATCAAATCAACAAATACACTGTGTCATGCAGAAACTGACCGAAGAAGTCAACTGAGGTCAGAGGGTCAATTTGACCCTGAAACCATGTACTGTAGTATGGAGGACATGCCTGGAGATCTGTGTTCCATGTGTTTTGGCTCTGAGAAGTGAAGTAAAGCAACAGGCGGGACAGGTTGAAATAAAGAGCTGCTGCCACAATAATAAGAACCAGAACAGAAAAAATGCTGCAACAGACGCGTGTTCCCTGACACTGAGCTCATCTCTGTTTGTCTCAGCTGTTCTCCATCAAGCTGCTAAAGAGCTCGCTGTCAATCAGGTCTCATGTAGCTTTGTTCTGTCCTTTTTAGGGGCTGCAGGGGCTGAAATGTGTGAGCATGTACCTTTAGTCTCGCATACTTTCAGCTACAGAAACAATTCAACTATCAAAATATTTAGATTTTTAAGGAGAATTGTGCTATTATTTTTCTAATTCATGTCTTTTATATTTTTCAAGTTACTAAGTTATTCTTTCAGCAAAAGTCTCCTATTAAAAGGAATGGAAAATCATTTTCAAATCCTTTTTAGCTTTGTCTAATTTTAGATTTAACTACTTCAACATGCTTTGAGCTACAGTCACCATTTAAACTAAAAAAAACAATATTCAACTATTGTTCAACTACTGTTCAGCTTTTTTAACATCTTTAAAACTTCCTGGGTTATAGCAGTTTAAGCATAGGTTGTTTTCTGAGGAATTCTGATCCTTTCCATAGTGTGTCAGAGCTATACTTTAGTTCATATTGAGCAAGTCGTTCACAAACGACACATCACTACAATGCATTTGAGAGACTTTTGAGGAGAAGTGCAGAAGATCTGACATTTTAAATTGTGACTGTGGACACCATTTTTACTTTTCTAACATAAATCTCACCAGTTGCCTATGAAGCCTTAAGATTCATAAAATGTTTGTGATAACCGTTATGGTTTTGCTGTAACAAGGCTGTTAAGCAGGGGTGGAAATCAACTTCACTACAGCTCATTGAGCTGATCTGTGGAGGTTCTGTGGATGAGTAACTCAGTAACAGTTTGACTGAGAAGTCAAACTCCTACTGCTCAGTGTCCACAATAGCTCTGTGTATATTACTGATGAGCAAACTATATATATGCAAATTTATAGCACAATGCTTTGTGGGTAATGCACCATAACAGAAACTGGTGTAAATAGGAATGACCCTTACAATAATTGGTGAATAGAATAGAATAGAATAGAATAGAATAGAATAGAATAGAATAGAATAGAATAGAATAGAATAGAATAGAATAGACACAGCGGGGAAATTTCATCAGCAGCCAGCATGACGGACGCAAAATCCGACAGTGGAAGCAAGTTGCAGTAAAAAACAATACAAAACCAAAAACACACACACATAGTGTGGCACACAGTACAAGTGGAAACCTTGCTGGAATTGTTTCTTCGGTACATCAGGACAGATAGATAAGGTCGGAGAGCAGACAGTGAGACTGTAAGGTGATGAGGTGATAAGGTGAGCTGATCTGTGGAATTTCCTGCCCTTGGAGAATCACCTTCATGACAACAGCGTAGCTGATTTTGACAGTGCAATGACAGACTTCTTTTAGTGCAATGCTTTATGAGTAATGGTCAATAGTGAGTAAATGTTGGCACCTTAATTGAAACTGGTGTGACCCCTGGAATGACTGCTGCATGGTAATGGCAATGCAACTTTTATAACTTTCAACCCTTTATTGCATATTAAAATTATAACATATTAACAAAAAGGTTTCCCCATCTGAAGAAACTTTTCAGCTTTGTCCTCTCAGGTCTGTTAACCTATGACTGTTGAATCATTTTCTATTAGCATATTCACTTTTGCATCAGGTCTACTTTTAAACTATTGCAACCTTCAGCTATTTGTTTTTTAAAGGAAAAATAATTTCTCTAGCACTAGTTGTAGTATGTGAGCCCAAGGCAAAAAGGCCTCTGGCCTGTTTCAGAGGCTCTTTGCAGTGGAATAAATGATAATTTCTCTGCATAGAAAATACAGAGGAATCTGAGTGTCCCTTTATTCTTAAACACTATCTGAGATTGTTTTGGTCAACCCTCATTGAAAATCTGTGAAGTTTTTCTTTAAGCATATACAGTACAAGTTGTTCAAGTCCTTTCAAAATAAAAACACCAATCTATATATTTAGCCTTAATAGCACTAGTTTTGCTTTTAATAGGTAATTGTGTTTAGTTAATGACACTACCTTAACGTTTTGGTATTAGGCACACACACCTTCTCTAAATCATTTCAAAAGAAAACCACAAATCCAAATCTTTAGCTTTAATAGCCCCATTTCTGCCTTTAAAACGTTAAATGAGACTAGATAATGGGACTGTCTCACAGTTTAGCAATTAAGCACACACCTGATACAAATCCTTTCAAAGTAAAAGCACCAATTAGTATCTTCAGCTTTATTAGCACTATTTCTGCTTTTGAATGATTAACTGAGACTTGGTAATGACTACAGTTTAGCAATTAATCACACGCACCCTTTTAAATCCTTCCAAACTAAAAGCACCAATACAAGTCTTTAATTTTAATTGCATTATTTTTGCTTTTAAATAGGGAATTGTGAGTAGTAAGTGAGACTTTTATTAAAGTTTGGGTATTAAGGACACACATCTCCTCCAGATCTTTTTCAAAATAAAGGCACCAATCCAGTTTTTCAGCTAAAAATAGCAATATTTGTGTTTTCAACTAGTTTATTATGACTAGTTAATAAGACTATACCAGCTTTACGGCAGTTATCTCTTGGTGCTGGCCTGGGGATCCTGGAAAGGAATTTCACAGGTGATAAATGTGGCAGGTCCAGTTTTGAAGTCATGAAGAGGGGGAATCTTGTTATGTTCATTCATGGGTGTATCCATTGTCTTTTGATGTAGCACTCCTGGCACCATATAGGTGATGTTTATGTTTGACTCACAGTCCTGTTGTAGAAGAAAGAGTCACTGGTCTTCTTATCAGGAGGTAGAGTGTCTCAGAATGAAGAGAGTTAGGGTTTACACATGTGTTAGGTTAACTCTGTAACTCTGTGATTGTGGACGCTACAGGACTGTTCTGTCCCAGCTGTTTTTCCAGTTTCTTCTTGGTATCCTGAAGCTACTGTCCAGCTCCTCTGTCCACATGTAGCCCAAAACTGATGGTGTGTCATCAGCAGTAGAATCGGCAACTTCATCGAAGTCAGCAGCAGTGAAATTCAGCACAGGGATATTCAGTTGTTCACATCGGCATGTGGTGCAGACCACCAGCTGTCTACTACACACTGCTCCTGTAAACTGCCCTGTCGTCGGGTCTCCCTGCTGTCGACTGCCTCGCTGTCAACTCATTGTGGGCGCCTTTCGGCTGTGACAGCTTCGTCCACTCTGCGTACTGTAACTTGTCTGGGCTGCATTCTGGATTACAGGTAACCCTGAATATCAAACTGCTCTAATACTATAGAACTCGCTGTCTTCTAAATCATCCAGAGCAGGTCAGCTGGCCATTGACTATTAGTGCTGTAGGTGTATGCAATGGCGGACAGATCAGTTTCGCTCCGGCAAACTGGCTCCGCCCCCTCTCAGTTTGACCATTGCTGGGGCAGATACAGAGGAAACCAGGAAGCACTAGTTGTAGTTTTTGAGCCCACAGCAAACCATCTGCCAAGGTGTCTTACTGGAGGAGTAAATGATAACTTCTCTGCATAGAAATTTTGGAGTAATCCAAGTGTCCCTTCATTCTTAAATATTACCTGAGATAGTTTTGGTCAACCCTTATTGAAAATCGGTGAAGGTTTTCTTTATGCAAACTTTATGACCCATATACAGTATGATGCATCCTTAATCCATCACTGATAGAATCAATCCATTATACATTATTCTCATAACATTCCTATCTGCCACCCAACTACAGACAGATATCTCATATTTACCACCTTTTTACTTTTCCTTACATTTCCCTTCACATGCTCCTCACATGTTAAATTTATATCTATCCATGTTTCAAGATACTTGAAACTATTTACCTGCTCCATGGTCTTTCCATACATCTTGAGGTTGAAATTTCATGACTTTAGTCCCTACAGAAGATCTAAATCCCCACTTCATTGCCCATTTTTCTACCTCATTGTGTGTGACTTTCTGTTAATGTACTCTCTTTCCCTCTCTTCCACGTCACCCCATCATCTGCAAATAATGCCCAGTAAGGGCCCAGTTACTTATTTAAGTAGAAGAATTAATTTTTAAACATATGTGGTCATTTGAAATGCATTGAACACAGGCTGTGTCTTTGTTATTGTAGTTAAGTGTGTTTTATATGTCAAAGCCTTGAACTGACAGGTTATTTGACAAGCATTTTTAAATGAACTAAAATTATTTTTGGTTTGTTATTTGTATCATTAGTCTTCATCTATGTCTGTGTTATATTATTTTATATATTTATATTTATATCTTTTAATGGGCTGTGTGAAGAGACACACAGTCAGTCACATTTGACAAAGCATAAGTGTTTTTATTCATATTACTTCTCGTGTTCCTATTTCTCCTTCCAGACAGGCTTCACTGAACATTAAGTCAACATTTATTGTAGTTAAAAAATATATATATAGTTTTGCTTAAACTAAGTTTTACAAACAATCTACCCCTCACCATTTACTTACTAGTCTTACAGTCGTTGCTTCTGCACCACCTTCAACCCTAAGACGACCCAAAGCTTCATGTAAAGAAGGTTAAATAAATATGATGCAGACAACTGCCAGCTGTGGAAAATGAACTGCTCCATGGTGGGAGTGAAACGGTCAGATTACTTAGACTTGTTTGCATGTGTTTTCTGTGTCCCATGTTACTTTCCCTGCTCACACTACATTGTAACATTTGCCACACGTAGTATTAATCCTCACCAATTGCTGCTCGCACTGGCGTGTGAAGACTGGAGTAAAGGTTTTTGTTTTGGACCACAGGCGCTGGCCAGCTCCTATGAGGAAGATCATAGACGACTTGCTGACCAAACATCACGGACAAAAGCACATGCTCAGTTTTGGGGACTAGGAGTATGTAGCTCTAGTTCACAAGTCCTGTATTGACCCGAACAGCTTGTTACACCCACAACCAAATTACATATTTCGCAGTATGTAAAGCACCTCGACAAGCTCATGAACACCAGCTTCCTCCTAAATACTAGTCCAGAGAAACTACAAGACACGCAACAACTCTGGCACTCTCTGACAGCAGGTAGTGACACCACTACTGTGGCTGTTGTGACAATGCCTCCTCCTACAATAGACCCACCCCTACATGTTCCTGTACCCCATGCCACCATTAAGGCTTGCAACCAGCTCCTACTGCCCTGACTATGAGAAACTAGCTGCCTCCTCCCAGTGCCAGAGGTCCCACTAAAGTAGAGAAATAGCTTTATCGTAACCTGAATTTAAATTATATTTGAATTAACATGGACTATTAGAGACTAATTTTCAGTTTTATTTAATGCGTAATAAATAAAGTATAAATAAAGTATGTTATGAGTAGTGATTGCCTTTATGGTTCGTCTGGTGGATCTCGGCACACTGACAAATTTAAAAGTAAATCTTTTTTGAAAACAGGTTGGGCACCCCTGTTTTAAGTACCCTGTTACATCCTGGTGTGGTTGACTGTACTACAATCCTGGTTAGAAAAGATACAAAGACCTAGTTTAAGGTTAAAGACCCTGAAACAGCACATCTTTTATTTTCTGCTGTCTAACCTTGTCTCCTCCTCAAACCTAAACACGTCTGAAAACGCAACATCACCTTTAAACGAGCTTTGGTTTCTTTCCTTTCAGGATCTCTGTCATTGTGTGCCATTGCTGACTGAAAGCCTGTGAACCAGCTGTGGATTAGCTCCTGTTTCAGCCTCAGTGACTCCTGTGACATCAGACAGACTCTGACAGGCCAAAGCAGCCAAAGTGAGCACAGTGGCTGCATTTAAAGAGCTTCATTGTCTGATACTGTTTGTCTGTTTGAAAACTGTAGAAAAGCAAAGTGTTTAACATGAGTCAGTGACTTTAAAACCACAACATGAAACTCATCATCTGTCCAACATCAGACCCCTATTAAACAAATTCAGTGCGCAAGACTCTGGACTAAGATTCACTGTAATAAAAGTCACTGCAGGTGTTTAGCTCTGAATCTGTGGCTTTTTCAGAAGATGAGTGTTTGTGTGGAGGAAGTGGACGGAGCAGAGTCTCCAGGATCCAGATGTGTGACTATGAAGAGTGATTCGTCCAGATGTGAGCCTCCATCATGCAGTCCTGAACCTGGAGCCTCAGACACAAAGTAAGAACTAGTGCTGGGCTGACGCCTTGACGCGATTAAAATCCTTAATCGCGTCAACTGCATGGGTTTTCTGTGATTAACTGCAATTAACACATTAATATGAGAAGCATTTAGTAAATTCCAAAATAGTATATTGTGCATTTTTATTTTAAAACTACTACTCTCCGGTGAGAACAACAGTTAATGCATGTTGTAACTTCTCTGCTTTTCTTACAACTCGTGTATTCTTCCTGTGATGGTGCGTCTTGAGGGAGGCTCACAAGTGCTGTCATTTGATGCGATTCTATTAACGTTCCTCAGACCCACATCTTCCACAACACTAATCGGCCTGCAGTTTGCAACTAACCACTTTGCTATGGTATTTGTTAACTTGCCTTGCTTTTGTTTATTCTTTCCCACATGCTATGTCCAATTCCAGTTCCTGTTCAAGTAAGATCCTGTTTCGTTTGTCGTAGTTACACGTCTTTGCCTGTTCCCTGTTGGTACTTTTGCCTGTGTTCTGGATCTCCTGTTGCTGACCGTTGCCTGTCTGATGCTGATTTTTGCCTTCCGTTAGTGGAGTGATTCGTCATTAAACAAACCTCCAGGCTAGTTCTGTCTCCGGCTGTGCATATGGGTCCTGCATCACGTTCGTTTCCTGACAGCCCCTGACACATTGTCAGCGTTATCAAAGTGTCGCAATGTGCCCAGCCCTAGTAAGAACTGATCCAAACTCACTGATCAATCATTGTTAGTTTATTCTCTGATCTTATAAGCTGTATGAATTTCTGTATGAACCTGACTGTGATCATTCAGGATTTTCATGTTCTGTATGAACAATGAAACAACTGATGACACACAGAGAAATGAATTTTTGGGGTTTTAGTGTCTCTGACAGCTGTCAACCACAGAACAGTTGAAATCTGATTTGAGAATTGATCCAAAGTGTAAAATATCCTGATGATCTGCAGCAGTTGTCTGTGTTTAGAGCGACTAAAATTACTTTGTTATTACTATCAGAGAACTGATGTGATATGAAAGAAATCATGTTGTTTTGCAGAGGTCAGAACCACAGACAAAGAGCAGAACCTCCAGGACGCAGCTGTCTGTCTATGAAGAGTGACTGGTCCAAAGAGGAGCCTATAACCTTCAGTCATGAACTTGGAGCCTCAGACACGAAGTAAGAGACAGTTTGTACTGTGAACTGATGGAGGATGAAGCTAAAATGTTGTGTCTCTATTGATGATGCAGACATTAAGATATTGATTAACATGATATTAACACCAGAATTTATTTGATTGCATTAGTGTTTTTTATGAAGTACCAGATACTCCCTTTGGAGACCCTTGTGGCCAAAAATTCTCCTGCAAGCCTTACCCCAAGAAAAGGAGAACAGGGAGGCCACAAGAACGATATGTTGTTAACCACCAATTTAACCATGATCATCCAATGACATCAGACAATCAGCTACATAACTACAGATGTGGTTTCCGAGGCAAAGCAGATGAACAATTTGGTAAAGTCCAGTCCGACCTGCTCTACAGACAGATTCAATGGCTGCAGGTTCTTCATAGCTTCCTGGACTTTTACAGAAATGTTGTCACCATGTACAGTGGCCCAAAAAATTATTTAGTCAGCCACCAATTGTGCAAGTTCTCCTACTTAAAACGATAAGAGAGGCTTTTAATTTTGATCATAGTTGTACAGTACCTCAGCTACAAGAAAAAAAGTATTTGGTCACCTACTGTACAAACAAGCAAGATTTGTGGATCTCACCGGTCTGTCACAAGAGACTCCGCTGTCCTCCATTTGTTACCTGTATTAATGGCACCTGTTTGAAGGTGTTGAAAGAAGCATTTCAAGGTCCTGGAGTGGCCTAGCCAGTCTCCTGATCTCAACCCCATAGAGAATCTTTGGAAGGAGTTGAAAGTCTGTGTTGCCCAGTGACAGCCCCAAAAAATCACTGCTCTATAGGAGATCTGCGTGGAGGAATGGGCCAAAATACCAGCAACAATTTTTGAAAAATTTAGAAGACTTACAGAAACCTTTTGACCTGTCATTTGGTGGCATGTGGTGGCTTGGTGGCTGGTTATATTGATATAAACCTTTTTATTGACCAAATACTTATTTTCCACCATAATTTGCAAATAGGTTATTTAAGATTCAGACAATGTGATTTTCTGCATTTTTTTCCCATTATGTCTCTCATAGTTGAGGTATACAGATGAAAATTACAGGCAATGTCATGAACCTGGACTTTCAGCAGTTGTTTTTGCCAGTTTTATTTTTGCACTATTTCTTGTTTACTTCTGCTCTGTTTAGTTCCCGCTTGACCATCTAGTCATGTGATTTCACCAGTCAGTCATCACTGATCAGTCATCAGCCTTGCTATTTACAGTATGCACCAGTACTCACCCTTGCTCTCTGCAAGATTGTTGCGTGTTCACACCACTTTTCAGCATTCTTGTTTTAGCCCCTAGTTCATGTATGACCGTGTTCCTGTTCTTGTTTTGATCATGTTTGCCTTGTAGTCCCTGTCGGTACGTCTACCTGTACGTAGGATTCATGGTTCTGATCATTTGCCTGTCTGACCAAGTGCTTGCCTGTGATTTTGGACCTGATGCCATTAAAGACTTGAGTCTTTAGTCTAGTCTTGTCTCAGAGCTGTGCATTTGGGTCCTTCATTCCTGCCGATCCTGAAGGGCAAACTTGCCCAAAGCGAGTTGGTGGCTGACTAAATATTTTTTTGCCCCACTGTATTCACATGATTATTTTGTTTAATCAACAATAATGAATGTAGGAATAGTTAAATGTTCCTAGTTCAACACATTCCCACTTGGAGCTGCCCAGTACAACCAGTCTGATCTCAGCAGCCTCCTTGCTCCAACACTTTAGCCTTGTTCAAGGCTGAAGTGTTGAAGGCCACAGAGATGTACAGTATGTTCAGAGATTGAAGCAACTGACTAACAGTAAACATTCACCACTACAGGGAGTCTCTTCACTTCACTTAATGGACCTTTACCTTGTGTGTGTCTCTGTGTGGACTCATTCTTCATGGTTCCTCCACAGAGTGGACCAGCAGAGCTCAGAGGTTCCCAGTGCTCAGTCTGTCTAGCAGCACCAAACACAGCTGGACTCCATATTTATGGTCTGTACATGTACAACTACTACTGTTCATCTGTTGTATTCAATCATCTCCATGCTGCACTTTTTAGACCAGTGGATGTCAGTGTGTCCAACATGGATCTGATGTTCGGCTCCATGGTTTTATTGGATCAGGTCATTCATACAGTTTCTGTTCCAGCTGCTGGAGGAAAACATTGTAACATTTGTGAAGAAGGAGCTGAAGAAGATGCAGAAGGTTCTGAGTCCAGATTACCCACAATGCTTAGAGAGTCAGAGGGAGGATGAGGAGGAGTTGGATGGTGATGATGAAGAGCAGAGGAAGAGCAGCAAAGACGCGTTTCTGAAGATCACAGTGAACTTCCTGAGGAGGATGAAGCAGGAGGAGCTGGTTGACTGTCTGCAGAGTAAGAGGTTTTACTGTATCTCAACATTTAAAAGAAAACTTTACCAACTTTCAATGAGGGTTGACCAAAATGATCTTGTGTAGTATGTAAGAATAAAGGGACACTTAGATTCCTCCATTTTTTCTATGCAGAGAAATTATCATTCATTCCTCCTCAAACATAGACTGGTGAATTATTTGTGGATTATAGGCTATAGACTACAACTAGTGCTTCCTGGTTTCCTCTGTACCTGCCCAGGCAACGGTCAGGCTGAAAGGGAGCAAAGCCAGCCTGCTGGGTTGCAACTTCTCAGTCCGGGAATGTTTTCCTTGAAAAACAAGATGGTTGTCTCTGTGACAATACACGACTGGCCAATATTACCCGCAAAAGGATAAAATTATTTTATTAGTATCAGGGTTGCTAGGAGCAGCAGCTCCTAACTGTGCTCAAACGTCACAGCACAAGCTAATACAATAAATGGTCCACTATATTACTTACTCAGCACTCACTAACCGTTCTGTCCCGGCCCTTTTTCTAGTTTCTTCTTCGTATCTTGAAATTAGTTTCCACATGTAGTCATCATCAGCAGTAGAATTCAATTTTATCCAATCAAGATCAGCTGTAGTAAGATTCAGCACAGGGATATTCAGTTGTTTACATCGGCGTGTGGTGCAGACCACCAGCTGTTTACTGCACACAGCTCCTGTAAGATGATCGGTAATCAGATCCCCCCGCTGTTGGCTGCCTCACCTTTCAACTCTGACAGCTTCATCCACTCTGAGTACTGTAACTCGTCTAGGCTGTACTCTGGATCATACAAGTAACCCTGAATATAAAAATATAAAAACTGGAATCCAGTTCATGTTTCAGTTCCTGCTTCACGTCCAACTCCAGTTCATGTCTTGACTTTATTTCCAGTTCCTGTTTTGGCTCCTTCCCTGGCCCGCAGCATGTTGAAGAAGCCGAAGGCCCATGGTTTCTCCTCTGTGGAGCACCCAGCTTTGCAGGAAATGTTTGGGCTGTTTCACGATGGATGCATAGATGCAGAGGGAACCACTGTGTAATCATGACCAGTTCTGGTTGTTTCATAAGTCTGTTTTGAAAGAACTTTGGGATTTTTGGTCCTAAGAAACAATTTGGGTTCAACAAATATATATTGTTTGATATGGTTATAGGGCGGCACGGTGGTGCAGTGGGTAGCACCGTCGCCTCACAGCAAGAAGGTTCTGGAGTTCCAATCCCGGAGGTGCCCCTGGTGCCTTTCTGTGTGGAGTTTGCACTTACCCTGCCTCTCGCCCATAGCCAGCTGGGTTAGGCTCCAGCACCCCTGTGACCCCACATTAAGGAATAAGCGGCTTGGAAAATGGATGGATGGATGGATATTGTTATTTGTGTTTTAATGTTTAATTTTCATTCAGTGGAACCAAAGTGAACTAAACTATTAACTGTCAGGAAAGAAACCTGCTGGTTCCCTGAACAGAACCACAGACAGAACCTAGAACAGAAACAGGCAGTGAAATGACCCCAGTGTCTCCAGTCGACAATGATGACTCTTCAGAAAATCACATAGCTGCATCTCTCCTGAATCCAACAGGTCGTTGTATCTCAGGTCCAGTTCTTTCAGTTTGGATGGGTTGGACCTTAGAGCTGAGAACAGATGAACTGGAGTCTCTCAATCTGAATAAAGAATCAAGAGCCGGGTAAAACCAGTCATTGTTGGACCCAAACACACAGCTCTCAGACAGGGCTTAGGTAAAATGAGTCTTTATTGCCAAAAGCATGAAAACTGCAGACAGCTGGGTGATTGTCCAGGTAGTGGTCAGAAACAGGGTAGCAATCTTCAGCAAAAGCACCGACAAGGACTAAGCAAAAACACAGTAAAAACTAGTCATGAGAATTAAAGCCGAAGACGTACAGGATGAGTGCTGGAAGGCTGACAAACTGGGTACATACAGTAAGCAAACAATCTGGCAACTAAACAAGGTAAGTAGTGAGGCTTAGGGAGGACTGGGGGGGGGGCAAAACTAAAACAAGGCACAGGAACACAGAGGTATTAGGTAACATCAAACAAATGTTTGTCCATAACAAACAGGCGCAAAACCAAGTCTAGTCAAGTCAAGTCTACACCCTCTTCATGGTGGGTGGTAGACGGGAGGGTCCAAAACGGAACAAGGGCTGGAGGAGCCTTACCTTGTCTTGTCCTGATGTCCTGTGGTTTCCTGTGTTGTTTCTTGTCTTGTGATTAGTGTTATTACATGTATGTCCAGCTGTGTATTTAGTATTTAAGTTCCTAGTTTTAGTTGAGTGCTGTTGGTTCGTCAATGAACCAACAGCACTCAACTAAAACTAGGAACTTAAATGAATGAATGAATGTTGGACCTGTCTTCACTTGTGCCTCATGGTTCTGTCTTGTCCTTATCCAGGTTTGTTTGCTCGTGCTGAATCTGTGGTGTCCCTGTGTTCTTTGTTTAGATTAATAGATATTCGTGTGAGCCGTTTATCCTGCTAGTGCAGTGATTTTTAGTTAGCTATTACTTGTTCCTTTAGTGTATGTTTTGTTGCTTCATTACATCATATTATTGTTTATTACTTAGTACGTGTATGGGTCATTGTGTTTGGGTTCTCCTCTTAGTCTAGTTTGTCCTGTGTGTTTTTTTTAACATCCTTCATTTTAACATCCTTCATTTAGCATCAAGGATAAAAAGCCATCATCATATATTGATTTGATTTCCAGACCAACGTGTCAGAAGCCAGAATATGAGCTGGTTCTGGGTGGTCTCTTCCTTTCCTCGTCTCCTTTGTCTCATTTCTCCTCAGTGTTCCAGGAGGGGTGTAGCTGCTTATGCCTGATCTATAGTATAGCACAGATAGAATGATTCAATTCTTGTTTATTTATGGTTGGGCTGCTGATCCAGCTCTAACTGGCAGGAACAGATCACTGAGAGCTGGAGCCGTTTTTTTTTTCACTCATGTGTTGACATGTAGCAGCAACTTTGGGAGCAAGAACCGGAGAACCAGCACAGACTCCTAGATGGAGAAAAGACGTCCAACGTGCTGCTAACAGCTGCTTCCATACAGTTTGTGCTATGAATATGATGGATGGATTCATGTCTGTGGGGAAGTTGGGGCCCAGTCTGTGCTCATGTAGTGTCACTGCTGCCTGCTGCCAGCAGAGGGAGCCACATGTAAAAGGACCTGACTCCAGTTCTAGGGCTGAAGCGGTTTGCAGTGAGGAGGAAGTATTACTGGCACACCTTTAGTTGTAAAAGTCAGAGACAGAGGACTTTGTTACTGCTCAGAATGTATGAATCACAGCTCATTAGGCTGAAACACATCAGCTGGAGGGAACGTACAGCATGACACTTACTACTACTAGCTACATATTAAAACAAGCAGCTGGAGACACAGACAAACAGCTTCAACAGGTTTTATGGAATGTTCCGTAATGCGTCAGACATTAAGATTGATTTCCTGTAAACTCACTTTACAGGCCTCAGAGCCTCACTGATCACATGATCCAGGTACAGGAGCAAAGACCAAATGTGTTCAGTAAGTTTAGACTCCATTTAGAGAGAACAGAGCAGATCCTTCTGCAATATAATTAAAAATATAATTAAACACCAAGAAGAAAAGTTGAGGTGAGTGTTTAACAACATTACTGTGACTGAGCCTGTTTGTTAATGTAGAGGAAGTAGAGTAATGATGAATGATCCACTACTGTCAAACTAACACTGACAAGAACCGGATGTGAGGAGTTGATGGTGTTCAGGGTCTGGCTCCTGGTTGTTAATTGTCCTGATTCTGGTTCTGAGCTCACAGCCGGTTCTGACCGCTCAGACTGAAATAAGGTTCAGAAATGTGGTGCTTTTCTGCATTCCTGTCGGTGTTTTGAGTTTCTCAGTGACCACGTTAAGTGGTGACCAACTGGTCGCTCGTCATTCTGGTGTGTTGAATGAATGTTCTACATATGTTTACTCTATATGTATTGTTTATGTCATTATTTATGTTATAAAGTAAAAAACACAAGCAACATTAGTAACTAAGACCAACAAGAAAAATTATAAAAAATAAATTACTTAAATCATGTAAAGAGATTCACCAACTTCCATTTGTTTTCTAACTGAACTTCTTAATAAACCAGTGGTTTAATATCTGCTAAAGCTGTAGCATACAACAGAGGTATCGTAGTATGTTTTATGATACTTTAGTTCACAACTGCAACAATTAAAAAAACTGAGACTAACACAGACACAGTTCATAGAAAGTTCATAGAAATGAATTAGGTGTGGCTGCACCTGGAACAGTATAAAGGAGAAAACGAGAGCAGACTTTCACAAAAAAGAGACATATTATTCAGTGACGCTGCTTCCTCATCAGCTGCTCTTCTGTCTCAGTTAACAGCTTCTCTACATTGGTTACATTGTGTTAGCAATGTTATTTTGTACATGAGGCCTCTAATTTCCTGTAAACAGAGGGGTTGGTTCCTCAGTGATCAGCTGATCCAGGTACAGGAGCAAAGTCTCAGACTGACTGAGTTCCAGAAATGTGGTAGTTTTCTGCTTTCCTGTTGGTGTTCTGAGTTTTCCAGTTGCCAACTTAACTGGTGACTGACGCTTGTTCAACTGTTGGAAGCAGAATGCAGCACGTCCGCTTCTCCATCACTACAGTATCTACGTATGTAAACAAAACGTTTGAAGTTTAACCTGATTCAGTCTGATGTTTGAACGTTGCTCTTGTAGTTAAAGAAGCAGCTGAACTCAAACCAGAAATTAGGATTAGGTCAATGTCAGTGAATGTCTTGACACCCCCCCCCCCCTTCCCCCAGCAATCAATGATTTTTAATCCTGGCCATTTGTTGAAGTGCCCTTGGGCAGGACCTTGAACCCCAAGTTTAACAGAGTAGCAGCTCTGCCATTGATGTGTCAATGTGTGAATAAAGAAAAGGGTCCAGATGTGGAGGTTAAATAATTATAACACATTAAGGATTCTAGCAATTTATTGATTAAATTTACCTCTGCATTTGACCCATCAGGCAAATGTTTGTTAATGTTGATTATGTGGAAACAAAGCAGAGACAGGTAATAATAGCAGCAGTGACTGGAAGCTGGTTCAACAGAGGCTCAGTAGAAGCACACTCAGCCTTTATTTTACAATGAAAATAAGAAAGGTCTTCAACTCATTGCAGCAATACCCTAGAATCTTGTAGGATACTTTCACTCTCATCTGTCCAGTTTATCCCATATTAGCTGGATGGGCCTTAAGTATAGACAATATTCTAGTCTCCTGACATTTTCAAACAAACCATCTGGTTCTTCTTTCCTCAGGTTTTATTCTAAAGTCTTTCTGCCACAGCTCCACCACTGGAGCTTTAAGGCTCAGACTTCTTCACTACAAGTATTGATAAGCTGAGCCTAAAGCTGTAGACTCAGACAATACTTTACTGTATAATTTTGGAGTAATTCTGTGTTAACAACTCTGACATCAATAAACTGAAAATGTATATACTAAATATATGCTAAGGTGCCAGACTTGTAATAGCAGCTGTTTTACTTGTGAAAATGAGACGTTAAATAGATAACAGCAACAAAAGGCAGAGACCGCTGGAAAACCATAACCTGGAAGTATCAAAACATGATGACTGAAGGCTTGCTCTGCCTCCCACTGTCTGACTGCATCCAGCTGACACTAATATAAACCCCAAAAAAGAAAGAAAATCAGTGGAGGAGCAGTTTATGATGATGGAGGAGGATTTGAGTTGATGTGCAGATGAATAGTTGGTGTTTTTTCTCAACATGAAGATAGAAAGTGTGAATCCAGCAGCATGAATCAGTGTGAGGACAGAGAGGAGGGAGCCCCTCCCTCTAAAACCAGTCTGTGTGGGGACCATGAGAACCAGAACAAAGCTCAGAGGTGATGATTCTGTCTCCAAGTCACAGACACATCACTGATTTACTGTTACTGCTCATTTAGGACTCAATGTGTGAGCGTCACCGTAGGTGTTTTTCTATCAGGTCCCATCAGAGACGAGGATCTGCTGAACCTGAACCTGGACCTGGACCCAGCTGTGTGTCCTTCAAGAGCAACTGGTCAAAGAATGATTGTATTAGTTTCAAAGACCAACCTGTATCAGAGTCACAGTGAGTAGCTGTTAGTTTGAATCATTGTGAACAATCTGATGTAAACTTTTTCTGATGATAAACATTTGTGTTGTTTCCATTTCTTGATCTGGTTGATTTGTGTTGATGTGAAGGAGAAGCTTTCTTCACTCTGATCATTGATCAAATCTCCATCCAGCAGTAGCTAAAGCTCTGATCCTGTAGAGGGTCTCAGGGGCTGCTCCTCTTCTAATGAAGTGCTGACGTCAAAGGAAGCAGCTGATCATCTCTGATCAAATCTGTTTATTGACGTCTCTACATGAAGGTTTTGGTCAAATGTCTTAAAGCTTCTTCACTTGCAGCAGTAGATTGAAGTTACTACTGGAGACTTTAGTTGTGATGTTGTTGCAGTGGAGACGACTGTTTGTCCTCAGTGTGGACACCAGAGCCGACGTCCAACAATAAATGAATGTAGGAAGTAGTTAAATGTTTCTAGTTCAACATATTCCCACTGGGAGCTGCCCAGTACAACCAGTCTGATCCCAGCAGACTCCTTGTTCCAACACTTCAGCCTTGTTCAGTGAGGGAGGCAGAGATATATGTTGTTCAGAGCTGAGACTGAAGCCACTGACTGACAGTAAACCTTCACCACTACAGGGAGTCTCTGACTCACTGCTCACATCCAACATCACTTCATGGACCTTTACCTTGTGTGTGTCTCTGTGTGGACTCATTCTTCATGGTTCCTCCACAGAGTGGACCAGCAGAGCTCAGAGGTTCCCGGTGCTCAGTCTGTCCAGCAGCACCAAACACAGCTGGACTCCATATTTATGGTCTGTACATGTACAACTACTACTGTTCATCTGTTGTGTTCAATCATCTCCATGCTGCACTTTTTAGACCAGTGGATGTCAGTGTGTCCAACATGGATCTGATGTTTGGCTCCATGGTTTTAGTTGGATCAGGTCATTTATATAGTTTCTGTTCCAGCTGTTGGAGGAAAACATTGCCACATTTGTGAAGAAGGAGCTGAAGAAGATCCGGAAGGTTTTGAGTCCAGATTACCCACAATGCTTAGAGAGTCAGAGGGAGGATGAGGAGGAGTTGGATGGTGGGGATGAAGAGCAGAGGAGGAGCAGCAGAGACGCGTTTCTGAAGATCACAGTGAACTTCCTGAGGAGGATGAAGCAGGAGGACCTGGCTGACTGTCTGCAGAGTAAGAGGATTTATCTCAACATTTAACATCACAGACACAATCACACATTTACTGATGTGTTGGAGGTTAAGTTTGTTAAATGTGGACCAGAATTTAATAATTAGATACAGCAAAGTTCTTCTCTTCACTAGTTCTAGTGTTTCAGGCTTTTTCATAATTTTCGATAACACAAAGACTTGAATCAACCTCACACTTTGTCTTCTTTGTGTTTTGTTGCACCCAGATCTGATGGTTCCGGTACCAGAGCCACGGTTCATCACATATTACCAGCAGGTGCTTCAATCAAACCTCCAAGACCAGTTTCTCTGTGTGAAACCAGGCTGGTCAGAAGTCGACCAACGTCTGGATGACATCTACACAGAGCTGTATATCACAGCTGGGCCGGATTCACACATCAACACACAGCATGAGGTCCAACAGGTTGAGACGACACAGCAGAAGCAAAGATCAGCAGAGGAGCCAGTGAAGCCCAGTGACCTGTTCAAACTTCCCCCTTGTAAATACAGACGCATCAGAACAGTGTTGACCAATGGAATCGCTGGGATTGGAAAAACAGTCCTTGTGAACAAGTTTGTGTTGGACTGGACCCAACAAAGGTCCAATCAAGACGTGCATCTGATTTTCCCCTTCACCTTCCGTCGGCTGAATCCACTGAAGGGACAGAAGTTTAGTTTGTCAGAGTTCATTCATGAATGTATCCCAGAAACTGAGTCCATCAGCCTGGAGGCTCTGAATTACATCTTTACACATCTACAGTCATCAGGAAACAGCAACTATGACAAGAGCAGCTTCAAACTTCTGTTTGTGTTTGATGGACTGGACGAGAGTCGCCTCCAACTGGACTGTAGCACCAGTGAGAAGGAGACGGGTCAACGTGACGTCACAGAGTCCACCTCAGTGGATGAGCTGCTGACAAACCTCATCAGAGGAAAACTACTACGCTCTGCTCGCATCTGGATCACCACACGACCTGCAGCAGCCAATCAGATTCATGGAGACTTTGTTGACGTGGTGACGGAGGTCAGAGGGTTCACTGACCCACAGAAGGAGGAGTTCTTCAGGAAGAGATTCACAGATGAGGAGCAGAGCAACACAATCATGTCCCACATCAAGACGGCACGAAGCCTCCACATCATGTGCCACATCCCAGTCTTCTGCTGGATCACTGCTACGGTTCTGGAGGATCTGCTGGAAACCAGAGAGGGAGGAGAGCTGCCCAAGACCCTGACGGAGATGTACGCAGAGTTCCTGGGGTTTCAGATGGATCGGACTAAAGACAAGTACGGACCAGAACAGAGCAGCAACTACATCAAGTCATTGGCTAAACTGGCTTTTAAGCAGCTGCTAAAGGGAAACTTGATCTTCTATGAGGAAGATCTGAAAGAGAGCGGCATCGATGTCAGAGGAGCCTCAGTGTGTTCAGGAGTGTTCACAGAGATCTTTAAACAGGAGCGAGGGAGGAAAACCAAGGACAAGATGTTCAGCTTTGTTCATCTGAGTGTTCAGGAGTTTCTGGCTGCTGTTCACATGATGCTCTGTTACACCAACGGGAAGATGGAGGAACTGGAGGAGTTTTTGGGGAAAGTCTGGACATGTGAACATCGTCATTCTTCTTCTTTTTATTATTATAACAAATCATCTCTGGATGTTGTCATGAGTAAAACCATGTTTATATCCCTCCTCAGTCCAAGTGGCCACCTGGACCTGTTTGTTCGCTTCCTTCATGGCCTCTGTCTGAAGTCCAACCAGAGAATCTTAGGAGGTTTGCTGGGTCACACAGAGAACAGTCCAGAAACCATCCAGAGAATCATCAACAACCTGAAGGAGCTGAACAGTAATAGAATCTATCCAGACAGAAGCATCAACATCTTCCACTGTCTGATGGAGATGAACGACCACTCAGTCCATCAGCAGATCCAAGAGTTCCTGAAGTCAGAGAACAGATCAGAGAAGGAACTCTCCTTGATCCAGTGCTCAGCTCTGGCCTACATGCTGCAGATGTCAGAGGAGGTTCTGGATGAGTTGGACCTGAACAGGTACAACACATCAAAGGAGGGACGATGGAGACTGATCCCAGCTGTGAGGAACTGCAGAAAGGCTCAGTAAGTCCAACGTTAATGTGATCAATAATATTCTACAGCAACATGAATGTGAAGCCTCAGTGTTAAAGAGAAACACTTCACACAGAATCTAAAAGTTCACAGAGTGAAAACATCAACTACTGGTTCCTAGAAAACGTCTTTTGTTGAGGATCAGATCAAAGCAGCTGTAAAGTTAGTGAACATCAGTATCTTATTTTTTTCTTAACATAGCTGGAGCTTTAAGTCAAATCCAACGGAGAAACTTTAGCTGTAAAGAGTTTCTGCTAAAAGCTTTTGACAGTTGACATGTGATCACAGCTGATGGTCGTTTCTTTCAGTGGATGAAGCGTCTGCAACATGTTTCTATGATCTGTCTTTGGTTCTTCTGGTTCTGTCCAGACACACTTTGGTTCTAATCTCTGGGATCTGGTAGAACTAACAGAGCTTCACACTTTGTGATGGATGAGACCAACTGAGCTACAGCTGCTTCAGCATCAACATTCATGAAGACAGTTTGTGTCACAGACACTTTACATTTATAGACTTTATATTTTCTGTCATTACAGAGTTTCTTGGTGTGGACTCACAAAGGCTCACTGTGAAGTTGTGGCCTCAGCTCTGAAGTGCAACCCGTCACATCTGACACTTGACCTCGACCTGAGTGAGAATGACCTGCAGGACTCATCAGTGAAGGTTCTGTGTGTTGGACTTGAGAGTCCTCATTGTCGACTGGAGACTCTGAGGTCAGTGTTTTTTCTGGTTCGTCTCAGCAGCAGTTTTTCAGGCCATCACTTCTAACGTCTCCACATGAATCTAGAATGACTCGTGTCAGAAACCTGCAGGAGTGACTGACAGCTTGTTATGATTTATATTTACAGCTCTGTAAAACTAATGAATAGTAGTGTGTGTGATGTCTTCTTTCTTTCTTTCTTTCTTTCTTTCTTTCTTTCTTTCTTTCTTTCTTTCTTTCTTTCTTTCTTTCTTTCTTTCTTTCTTTCTTTCTTTCTTTCTTTCTTTCTTTCTTTCTTTCTTTCTTAAATGATTTCCCAATGCCGAATTTGTGCAGAGTGGCTAAAAGAAACTTCCAGTTTCCTCTATCGAAAGCTTTTTCGGCATCTAAGGAGACGGTGGCTGAATCTAGTTTATGGGTGGTGACTTAATCAATTAAGTTGATTAGTCTGTTCATATTGTTTTGTTGACTGTCTATCTTTAATGAAGCCTGTTTGATCAGAGTAAATTATATATGTAGTAACTTTTTCTAAACTTCTAGCAAGTGCTTTACACACTATTTTTAGATCTACATTTATTAGTGAAATTTGTCTGTAACTTGATGGAAGCCTAGGGTCTTTTCTTGTTTTTTGGAGCAGGCTTATGAAGGCTGAATTCATATTTGTGGGTAATGAATGTGTCACAGCTCATGTTTATTAGTCACTGTCTTATTCATTTCCGGTTCTATTTTGTCACCACTTCCTGTTTAGCTCCTTACCCAGTTAACTCTACTTCCGGTCTTTGTTATCATCACCTGCATCTCATCAGTAATTAGTCCTCTAGTATTTAAGCACCACCTCTCACCATAGCACCTCGCCAGATTGTCTGCATTGTTTTGAGCAGCATTCCAGCACTTCCAGCATCTTGTGTTCCGTGTCTGACCTAGTTTGTTACCAACCTTGCCTTTAGTCCAGCCTTCGACAATTCAGTGCCGTAAGTTCTGACCATCGCCTGTATTTTGACCTCCCCTTTTTTGCCTACTTCCTGTCAGATCCAGTTTCTGCTTGCTACGTGTACGACCTCTGCCTGCCTGACCTCGATTATTAAACTTTTGATCTTAATCAAGCTGACGCTGTGCATTTGGGTCCTTCCTCCATTGCCGTTTGTGACAGAATGCTGTTGTTTAACTTCAACTACCATTTTGTAAAAGCTGGGTGCCAGCATGGACCAGAAATTAAAATTCAGTTGGGAATCCATCTGGTCCTGGAGTTTTTTTATTTGGTATCTCTTGCAGAGCTTCATGTAGTTTTGCCAAAGAAAATGAGTCTATAGTTGTGGTTTGTTCTTCCTTTAACTTTGGCAGTTCTAGTTTATTCAGAAACACCTCTATGGCTGAGATTGTTGGATCTATTTGGGACGTATATAACTCTTGGTAAAAGTTTATAGAAGTATCATTTATTTCATGGGGATCATGAGTAATGTTCCCTTTCTTATTAGTTATTGAAAGTATGGATTTGAATGGATTTGTTTTGCTTTATTATTTTTTTAATTGGCTGGCTAAAATTTTACCACATTTGTTAGTATGGTCAAAGTTCTCCCAGCGCAACTGATCTATCTGAAACTGAGTTTTGCGATCAATTTTATATTGATTGATATATATATATATGTATATATATAAAAAAAAAAAAACTCCCTTCTCACCCCACGCGGGTGGTCTCATCCACTTTCCAAGCTCGGGTCCTCTACCAGAGGCCAGGGAGCTTGAGGGTTCTGCACAGTATCCTTGCTGTTCCTAGGACTGCACTTTTCTGGACTGAGATTTCGGATGTTTTTCCAAGGATCTGTTGTAGCCACTCCTCCAGTTTGGGGGTCACAGCCCACTGTACCACTGTGGCCTTCACCTTCCAAGCCTTCTCCAGTTCTTCTCTGAGCCCTTGGTACTTCTCTAGTTTTTCATGTTCCTTTTTCCTGATGTTGCCATCGCTTGGTATTGCCACATCCACCACTACGGCTTTCCTCTGCTCTTTATCCACCACCACAATGTCTGGTTGGTTCGCCATTACCATTCTGTCTGTCTGTATCTGGAAGTCCCACAGGATCTTGGCTCGCTCGTTCTCTACCACCTTGGGAGGTGTTTTCCATTTTGACCTTGGGGTTTCCAGTCCATACTCTGCGCAGATGTTCCTGTATACTATGCCAGCCACTTGGTTATGGCGTTCCATGTATGCTTTGCCTGCCAGCATCTTACACCCTGCAGTTATGTGCTGGACTGTCTCAGGGGCCTCTTTGCTCAGTCTACACCTTGGGTCTTGTCTGGTGTGGTAGATCTGGGCCTCTATGGCTCTGGTGCTCAGGGCCTGCTCCTGTGCAGCCAGAATAAGTGCCTCTGTGCTGTCCTTCAGCCCAGCCCTTTCAAGCCATTGGTAGGATTTGTTGAGATCAGCCACTTCAGTTATGTTCCGGTGGTACATCCCGTGAAAGGGCTTGTCCTCCCATGATGGTCCCTCTTCCAGCATCTCATCCTCTGTTCTCCACTGCCTGAGACATTCACTCAGCACGTCATCTGTCGGGCCTTATCCTTGATGTACTTATGGATCTTGCATGTTTCATCCCGGATAGTGGCTCTCACGCTCACTAGTCCTCAGCCTCCTTTCTTGCGGCTAGCGTACAGTCTCAGGGTGCTGGATTTGGGGTGGAACCCTTCATGCATGGTGAGGAGCTTTCGTGTCTTAACATCTGTGGTCTGTATCTCTTCCTTTGGCCACCGTATTATTCCTGCAGGGTATCTGATCACTGGCAGGGCGTAGCTGTTTTTTGCCCGGGATTTGTTCTTGCCATCGAGCTGGCTTCTTAGGACTTGCCTTACTTGTTGGAGGTATTTGGCTGTTGCCACATTCCTTGTTGCCTGTTCAAGGTTGCCGTTTGCCTGTGGTATTCCAAGGTACTTGTAATTGTCCTCAATGTCTGCTATTGGAGGCTGGTGCTGGTGTTGACCGTCATCTGGCGGAGTGGAATATGGACTATCTAACAAACAGGCCTCAGTTTGTGAGAGCCAGGGACTGTGTGTCTGACACTCTGACCTGCAGTGTGGGGGCCCCACAGGGGACTGTATTGGCCCCCTTCCTCTTCACCCTCTACACGTCAGACTTCAGACACAACACGGACAGCAGTGTTCTGCACAAGTTCTCTGATGACTCTGCGATCGTGGGACTGATCACTGATGATGACGATGCAGAGTACAGAGGACTCACTCAGAACTTTGTGGACTGGTGCCAGCAATGCAAATCCACCACCAAAGGAGATGGTGGTGGATTTCCGCAGACAGCAGCCTGCTGTCATACCACCAATGCACATCCAGGGAAAGGAACATTGAGAGAGTGGACTCTTACAAGTACCTGGGAGTGCATCTGAACAATAAACTGGACTGGACTCATAACACGGATGCACTGTACAGGAAGGGTCAGAGCAGACTCTACCTGCTGAGGAGACTGCGGTCTTTTGGAGTGAGAGGGCCACTCCTGAAGACCTTCTATGACTCTGTGGTGGCATCAGCATCCTGTACGGTCTGGTCTGCTGGAGCAGCAGCATCACAGTGAGGGACAGGAAGAGACTAGACAGGATCATCAAGAAGTCCAGCTCTGTCCTGGGCTGCACTCTGGACACGGTGCAGGAGGTGGGTGAGAGAAGGGTCCTGGCTAAACTGACATCCATCATGGACCAGGTCTCTCACCCACTGGAGGACTCATTGTCTGCTCTGGAGCAGCTTCAGTAGCAGACTGATCCACCCTCGCTGTGTGAAGGAGAGATATCGTAGATCTTTCCTACCTGCTGCTGTCAGACTGTACAATCAGAACTGTTGACCACGTCCCACTACAGTCACTGACCCACTGCATCAGTGGTTTATATAGCAACCTGCTCTGCACAATATTTGTGTAAATCTGTGAACAATCATGTATATTATTACCGGCACAAATCTTATACCCATTACTGTGCAATAACCCTGCAATGACCTCATACCCACTCTAACTGTACTGTACTGCTTTGTACTGTGCCAACACAAACAGTTCTGTATACCTGTATTCTCATCTGTACTGCTGTTGTGAGAAGTAATTTCCCCACTGCGGGACTATTAAAGGTTTTCTTATTCTTATTCTTATTCTCATTGTTCCTTCTGGGAGTGAGACCCCTTCTGTGTGGATAACCTTGCCTCTCTTTGTCACCATCCTCCCACATTTCTCGAGTCCGAATGACATCCCAATGCCTGAGCTGTAGATCCTGGTGGTGTAGATCAGTGAGTCGATGTCTCGCTCATTCTTGAGGTACAGCTTGATGTCATCCATGTAGAGGAGGTGACTTATGGTGGCCCCGTTCTGGAGTCGGTATCCATAGCCAGTCTTGTTTATTATTTGGCTGAGGGGGTTCAGACCTATGCAGAACAGCAGTGGGGACAGTGCATCTCCTTGGTATATGCCACATTTGATGGATACTTGGGCAAGTGGCTTCACATTGGCTTCAAGGGTGGTTCTCCCCAACCTCATCGAGTTTGCAATGAAGGCCCTTAGAGTTCTGTTGATGTTGTACAGCTCCAAGCATTCAGTGATCCATGTGTGTGGCATTGAGTCATAGGCTTTCTTGTAGTCGATCCAGGCTGTGCACAGGTTGGTGTGTCGCACTCTGCAGTCTTGGGCGACTGTTCTGTCTACCAGGAGTTGGTGTTTGGGTCCTCTGGTATCCTTACCAATGCCCTTCTGTGCTTCACTCATGTATTTACCCATGTGCCCACTTATCTTAGCTGCAATGATGCCTGACATAAGCTTCCATGTTGTGGAGAGACAGGTTATTGGCCGGTAGTTGGATGGGACTGTACCCTTTGAGGGATCCTTCATTATCAGGATTGTTCGCCCTTCGGTTAGCCTTTCAGGGTGGGTCCTTCCCTTAGCAGCTGGTTCATTTGTGCTGCCAGGCGCTCATGGGTTGCAGTGAGCTTCTTTAGCCAGTAGGCGTGGATTATCTCAGGCCGGGTGCTGTCCAGTTTTTATACCTGAGACTCTTTGTTCTTTGTTTGATGTCTGCCACTCTAATAGATTCTGTTCAGGGAGGTTGCTGTGGTCTTCCCTCAGATCCACCAGCCACTGTGCATCACTGTTGTGTGACGCCTCCCTTTCCCATGCCTTGGTGGGTCTGCTCTGTTGTTATTACCCTGCCATTGAGAGTACACTTTCGCAGGTTGTGTTGCGAACAGCCGGTTTATTCGTCTGGCTTCATTGTCTATGTTGTTGTATTGTCTATTGTGTATCTCTTTGTAGCATTTGTGTTGTGTGATAGCAGTTGGAACACTGAGCTACTAGTTGCTTCGCCGTCAGTCTTAAATGTAGGTTTCTCCGTTCCCATTCGCCGCACATTCCTCTGACCAGGGTTACTTGAGTAGTAGCATTCCAACAGAGCCTTGTTCTCGCATCTTAGCCATTTATTTCTTGTTCCAGTAGCCCACTTTCGCCAAGGTGCTCTGGTTCCCCAACACCTGACGCAGACCTTGTTAGACCGGGCAACGTCTGAGCCGGTATCTCATGTGCTTCATTGTCTCTCATCATTATGATGAGGCTGTAGCTTGAAGGGTCTTGCCCAAGGAGAAGAAGGTATATTCCCTGGATGTAGGATGAAGAGAACGCCATGTGTCACAGAGACCGAAGTCATCCATGTACTGTTTTAAGGTCTGTACTGATCTGAACTTGCTTAGCCTGTCCAACTCTAGGTAAAATACTAAACTAAAGTCCCCTCCTACTATAAGTTTGGAACCATAGTGAGCAGACAGTGATGTGAAGAAGCTGTGAAAGAAAGAGGGGTCGTAAACATTAGGACCATAAACATTACCTATTAGCTATTAGCTACAATGGTATCATTATGAATAAAGTTAATCTTTTTATTTAGCAGGATGGCGACCCCTCTCTGTTTAGAATTGTAACCGGCTAAGTAAGCATGTGGGAACTCTGTTGATGCCAGAGTGTAATTTATGTCACGGCGCTCTAGGTAGCGGACCCACACGCACGGCGGAGACAAGGCTCGGTGAATAATAAGGATTTATTATTACTCGTAGTCAGGCAGGCAAGGGTCAATACACAAAGGCGGCGGTTACAGTACAGACAGGGATTAGACAGTCGGTGGTCAGAAGGCAGGCTTAGGTCGGACTTACGGCAAGGCGGTATCACAGGTGAGGCGGATGGCAAGGTCAGGAAAAACAGGATCGGTAACAAAACAAGACATGAGGTAACGCTGGATTGCTGGCAATGACACACAAAGAGACAATCTGGCAACTGGGCAGGGCTAGAGCTGGTGCTTAAATGCGGAGTGATGATGACTGGGTAACAGGGTAACAGGTGAGTTGATTAGAACCGGAAGTAAGGCTGGCTGAATCTAACAATGACTGCGACAGGAAGTGGTGACAAAATAAAACCGGAAATTAGTAATTGCAGTGACTAAATGACCTAGACTGTGACAATTTATAGTTTTGGGAATATGAGTTTCCTGTAGTAAAACAATGTCTGCTTGTAGGGTTTTCAAATGATTAAATATTTTAAATCGTTTCTCCTTCTTATTGATTCCACGTACATTCCAAGTGACAATCTTCAGTGGTGTCATAACTTACCTGACTGCTGTGGATCTCTAGTCTTGTGCCTGTGTATTCTGAGTTGTGTGCTGGCTACTGTATGTATGTGCACATGTTTTGCCTGTGCAGTAGATGTTTGTGTGTGGCTGCTGGAGGGCTACATAGTGTCAGGAACTCGAAGCAGGCAGACGGCGAACCCACATGCACAGCACGGAGGCGATATTATAATCCACAAAAGGGTTTATTCTCAAAGGCACGGTCAGACGGTCCAGGTCATACACAGAAAAGGCTCGGCGAAAGTACAGACAGGGAACAGGCAAAAACTCACGGTAAGTAGGTAATCCAAGGTCGGGCAGGATACATGATACGGGCAGGAACAGGACACGGGAAACACGAACACTCAGGGAACTAGAATACGACAATCTGGCATCGAACTAAGGACACAGGTGGTGGTTAAATACAGTGATTTGATTAACTGATTACCGACAGGTGTGGGTAATGAACTAGGGAGAACAGAACTGATAACAGGAAGTAACGCAAGAACGGAAACAGAAACTGGGAGTGCTACCAAAATAAAACCGGAACTGGAACCTGGAACCAAAATAAGACAAGGAGGACATGACGTGAAAACAGGGAACAACTAGAGACAAAGACACTGATCATGACAGTACCCCCCCCCCTATGGCGCCTTCCACGGCGCCTACGGAAGCCTCCCCCCCCAAACCAGGGCGGGCGGAGGGTGGTCCCAGGCGGAGGGACCGAATCCCCACCCCTCAAGGTACATGAGCAGGGTGGGTGGAGGGAGGACCGGAGGAGGGCCAAAGCAAGAGTCCACAAACACTACAAAAGTCCATGACCAAGAAAACATGAAGTTCAGGGATTCCCTCACGGAGGGTGATGGCGTGGCGAGACCCTGCCCAGCAGCCGCTGAGCCAGGATGGCACTCTTAGTGCCCTTGAGCTGGGACGATGTCCCCGGGGACCACCCCGCATGGCAGCGTCCTCCAGGCGGACGCTGATCCAGGCGGTTGAGGAGTCGAGGCGGACGGCGCCGCAGGAGGCAGCGCCATCCCAGCAGCAGGATGCGCCGAGGGCGAGGCCACCAGTCCGGCAGCAAAGGCAGAGACGAGGCAGGAACCAGCGGCGTCCTCCTTGGACCACCGCGACGAGAGGCAGGAACCGAAGCAGATGCGGCCGGAGCCGGACCGCCAGGGACCGATGCAGATGCGGCCGGAGCCGGGCCGCCAGGAACCGATGCAGATGCGGCCGGAGCCGGACCGCCAGGAACCGATGCAGATGCGGCCGGAGCCGGACCGCCAGGAACCGATGCTGGTGCGGCCGGAGCCGGACCGCCAGGAACCGATGCTGGTGCGGCCGGAGCCGGGACGGGAGCGGCCCCCTCCTGGAGGTCGGCAGGGAGCTAACGACGGGAGCGCCCCCCTCCTGGAGGTCGGCAGGAGCTACGACGGGAGCGACCCCCTCCTGGAGGTCGGCAGGAGCTACGACGGGAGCGACCCCCTCCTGGAGGTCGGCAGGAGCTACGACGGGAGCGACCCCCTCCTGGAGGTCGGCAGGAACTACGGCGGGAGCGACCCCCTCCTGGAGGTCGGCAGGAACTACGACGGGAGCGACCCCCTCCTGGAGGTCGGCAGGAACTACGGCGGGAGCGACCCCCTCCTGGAGGTCGGCAGGAACTACGGCGGGCGCGACCCCCTCCTGGAGGTCGGCAGGAACTGCGACGGGCGCGACCCCTCCTGGGGGTCCGCCGGGACTGCGGCGGGCGCGACCCCCTCCTGGGGGTCCGCCGGGACTGCGGCGGGGCGCGACCCCCCTACTGGGGGTCCGCCGGGACTGCGGGGGGCGCGACCCCCTCCTGGGGGTCCGCCGGGACTGCGGCGGGCGCGACCCCCTCCTGGGGGTCCGCCGGGACTGCGGCGGGCGCGACCCCCTCCTGGGGGTCCGCCGGGACTGCGGCTGGCGCGACCCCCTCCTGGAGGTGCGCAGGAACTGCGGCTGGCGCAACCCTCCTCCTGGAGGTGCGCAGGAACTGCGGCTGGCGCAACCTCCTCCTGGAGGTGCGCAGGAACTGCGGCTGGCGCAACCTCCTCCTGGAGGTGCGCAGGAACTGCGGCTGGCGCAACCTCCTCCTGGAGGTTGCGCAGGAACTGCGGCTGGCGCAACCTCCTCCTGGAGGTGCGCAGGAACTGCGGCTGGCGCAACCTCCTCCTGGAGGTGCGCAGGAACTGCGGCTGGCGCAACCTCCTCCTGGAGGTGCGCAGGAACTGCGGCTGGCGCAACCTCCTCCTGGGGGTGCGCAGGAACTGCGGCTGGCGCAACCTCCTCCTGGAGGTGCGCAGGAACTGCGGCTGGCGCAACCTCCTCCTGGAGGTGCGCAGGAACTGCGGCTGGCGCAACCTCCTCCTGGAGGTGCGCAGGAACTGCGGCTGGCGCAACCTCCTCCTGGAGGTGCGCAGGAACTGCGGCTGGCGCAACCTCCTCCTGGAGGTGCGCAGGAACTGCGACTGGCGCGACCTCCTCCTGGAGGTGCGCAGGAACTGCGACTAGCGCGACCTCCTCCTGGAGGTGCGCAGGAACTGCGGCTAGCGCGACCTCCTCCTGGAGGTGCGCAGGAACTGCGACTGGCGCGACCTCCTCCTGGAGGTGCGCAGGAACTGCAGGTGCTGCCTCCTCCTGGAGGCCGGCGGGCGCTGCGGCTCCAAGGGTGACGGGGACTGGAACGACCGCTACAGGGCCGACGGGAACGGGGAATGGAACGACCGCTACAGGGCCGACAGGAACGGGGTCAGAGACAGGGGTGACCTCTACTTGGCCTACGGGAACGCCCTCTACTTGGCCTACGGGAACGCCCTCTACTTGGCCTACGGGAACGCCCTCAACTTGGTCGACAGGGACAGGAGCTGGAACGACCTCAACTTGGTCGACAGGGACAGGAACTGGAACGACCTCAACTTGGTCGACAGGGACAGGAACTGGAACGACCTCAACTTGGCCGACAGGGACAGGAACTGGAACGACCTCAACTTGGCCGACAGGGACAGGAACTGGAACGACCTCAACCTGGTCGACAGGGACAGGAACTGGAACGACCTCAACATGGCCGACAGGAACAGGAACTGGAACGACCTCAACTTGGTCGACAGGGACAGGAACTGGAACGACCTCAACATGGCCGACAGGAACAGGAACTGGAACGACCTCAACTTGGTCGACAAGAACTGGAACGACCTCAACATGGCCGACAGGAACTGGAACGACCTCAACATGGCCGACAGGAACTGGAACGACCTCAACATGGCCGACAGGAACTGGAACGACCGCAACATGGCCGACAGGAACTGGAACGGCCTCTGCTTGGCCGACAGGAACTAGAACGGCGTCCTCCTCTGAGGAGCCGACAGGAACTGGAACTAGAACGGCCTCAATATGGCCGACAGGGACTAGAACGGCGTCCTCCTCTGAGGAGCCGACAGGAACTGGAACTAGAACGGCCTCAATATGGCCGACGGGAACAGGAACGGCGTCCTCCTCTGAGGAGCCGACAGGAACTAGAACGGCCGCAACATGGCCGACAGGGACTGGAACGGCCGCAACATGGCCGACAGGGACTGGAGCGGCGTCCCCTCCGGAGCTGGCATGACAGCTTACAGCTGCCGAGCTCGACGGGGGAGACGTCGGGCCTGATTGGGTGGGGTTAACAGTCGTCAGACGGACAGCGCCCTCTGACGGGGACAAGGACGGAACTGGGGTCAGGGCAACACACGACTGATCTGGGGTCTGGGCAACACACGGCTGATCAGGGGTCTGGGCAACACACGGCTGATCAGGGGTCTGGGCAAGGGGTCTGGCAAACACACGGCTGATCCAGGGTCTGGGCAACACACGGCTGATCTGGGGTCTGGGCAACACACGGCTGATCTGGGGTCTGGGCAACACACGGCTGATCTGGGGTCTGGGCAACACACGGCTGATCTGGGGTCTGGACTAGGTTTGACTGGGCTGGGGCCTGGAGACGACAGGGCTGCACCGGGGCATGAGTAACACACGGTTTAACTGGGGCCTGGGCAACGCGCGGCTGAACTGGGGCCTGGGCAGCGCGCGGCTGAACTGGGATCTGGGCAGCGCGCGGCTGACTTGGAAACTGAGCAGCGCGCGGCTGACTTGGAAACTGAGCAGCGCGCGGCTGACTTGGAAACTGAGCAGCGCGCGGCTGACTTGGAAACTGAGCAGCGCGCGGCTGACTTGGAAACTGAGCAGCGCGCGGCTGACTTGGGAACTGAGCAGCGCGCGGCTGACTTGGAGGCTGAGCAGCGCGCGGCTGACTTGGAGGCTGAGCAGCGCGCGGCTGACTTGGAGGCTGAGCAGCGCGCGGCTGAACTGGAGACTGAGCAGCGCGCGGCTGAACTGGAGACTGAGCAGCGCGCGGCTGAACTGGAGACTGAGCAGCGCGCGGCTGACTTGGAGGCTGAGCAGCGCGCGGCGGAACTGGAGACTGAGGGCCGCGTGAGAGCAGGAAATCCTCCCAGGGAAATAACCATGGAGCTGGGCAGGTTGGTGTAGGCACGACGATCCGACGGGGCGGGGAGGAGGAAACCGAAACCATAGGCGGTGCGACTGGCGCTGGCGTGGTACAGAGCGTGTCGCTTAATTCATCAAACTTCGCGCATAGTCGCTCGTAGAGGCGATGAACGCTGGGGTGATCTAACGCGGTGTCATCGTCCTCCAGCGTCACTATTGCCACCTCTACGGCGCTGCGCTGATCCTCCGAGTTACTAGCCCGTCGGTAATCCTCCGCAAGGATCTCGAAATACTTATGTAGGTCGCTGGGTAGCTCGGCGCAGGTAAACTCCATACTTCCGCGGGAGAGTTATATTCGCCGTAAAAAAAAACAAGGAAAAACAGTCACTGACCTGACCGGAGGCTAAGTGCTGGCTGGGTCCAAGTTTGGCCAGATTGTTCTGTCAGGAACTCGAAGCAGGCAGACGGCGAACCCACATGCACAGCACGGAGGCGATATTATAATCCACAAAAGGGTTTATTCTCAAAGGCACGGTCAGACGGTCCAGGTCATACACAGAAAAGGCTCGGCGAAAGTACAGACAGGGAACAGGCAAAAACTCACGGTAAGTAGGTAATCCAAGGTCGGGCAGGATACATGATACGGGCAGGAACAGGACACGGGAAACACGAACACTCAGGGAACTAGAATACGACAATCTGGCATCGAACTAAGGACACAGGTGGTGGTTAAATACAGTGATTTGATTAACTGATTACCGACAGGTGTGGGTAATGAACTAGGGAGAACAGAACTGATAACAGGAAGTAACGCAAGAACGGAAACAGAAACTGGGAGTGCTACCAAAATAAAACCGGAACTGGAACCTGGAACCAAAATAAGACAAGGAGGACATGACGTGAAAACAGGGAACAACTAGAGACAAAGACACTGATCATGACACATAGCTGGCTTGCTGCGTGAGAGAAGAATAGGGAAGAGAAGGATGTACACAGCGTGGAGTGAAAGTAGGTGATGGAAAAAGAGTAAAAGGAAAGGAAAAAGGAAAAACATTAAAATCACAATAAACATTTAACTGAGACATATGCGAGAGAGAATGAGTTTGAATATTGGATGTAAAGTTATTACACTTAGTTACCTTTGCATCTATTTTTTTCTTTTAACAAACCATTTACATTAAACCATTTTTGTTACATACCACCTGCTAGTACAGCCACGGAGTTGCTTCCCGATCCCGGTAGAGCTTTCCGTTGGCGTACAGTTTGTCGATGCTGATGACAGCCCTGTAGCCTTCTGTCATGAACTTTTTACGGATGGGGAACAGTCGGAGGCGGCGGTCGAGGATCTCCTTGAGGAACTGATCATTGACGCTGTAGTCGGTTCCCTTCAGCTGTCTGCCCCGGCTCTTAACCAGTTCCTTCTGGAATCCCCAAGAACACCAGGTTGTCCCTCATGCTGCGGGCCTGCAGATCGATGGTGCCTTCTTTTATTTTTTTTTTTTTCGGCCGCTAGCTGAGCCACATCCTCAGGGACTGCACCGTTCCCTTCAGGGCCTCGTTCTCTGTGGCGAGAGAAACCACCTGTTGCTGGCTAAATTCCAGGGATTTGTGGAGGCCTGGAAATCTCGCCAGACACATGTCAAAACTTGTTATTTTGTTTCTCTATGGGCTCCAGGATGTCCGTGATGTTTTTATCAGCCGAACTAGCTTCAGGTGACTTAGCTGAGTCAGACGGACTGGATCTTTTGTTTGGAGCAGTGTCTTTTTTATCCATTACCAGACGCTCAAAGATCTCGTCGATGTACTGGAAACTTTCTTCGGTGTTATCCAGAATGGTAAGATGGTTGATTATGTCCGTAGGATGAAGTAGTTATTTATATATATTTATTGGCGGATAGTTTATCAAGCTGTTGTTTACTGCCAGTATCGCACCGCATTGTTAAATTTTCTTGCGCAGTTCTCGCAGAATCTCGCGTTCTCTCACAGCATCACGTTCTCCTCATGTCTTTTCTTTAAATGTGACACAGTAGCAGAGACTTAATAAATCATGTCTCCACATGTTTGAAGGATCTTTAGAGGCGTCTGATTCATCTCAGGCGACACTTCAACCTGTGTGGGATGGTTCATGTCAGACAATGATGTCACTTTGTAGAGACACAAGCAGGAAACAGGAGCATGAATTTGAGGCTGCAGACATGTTTCTACGGCACAAGGGGAGCAGGCAAAAGCGAAGTCTCAACCACAGGCAGACAGGCAACAAGGTAAACAGGCAGGGCTACAGTAGAGGCAGGGATAATAAACAAAAACAAAGCACAGAATACTAGCTGGGAAGGCAGAGGGAAGAGTTAGAGGAGGGTCCGAAACAAACACAAGACAAAACCGATTAACAAGAGTCCATGACTCTCATGATGGCGGTTCCGTCCCTTCTAGCGTCAATGCAGAGGCGGGAGCTGAAGCGACGGCAACACAACAACACAAGCATAGTCACTCTGCTCATTTTAGACTAAACATCAGTGATCAGGAAAAATCTGACTCATTATTAATGCTTTGATCCACATCTTTGATTCTTTATTCAGATTGAGAGGCTGCAGTTTGTCAGAGATCAGCTGTGATTCTCTGGTCTCAGCTCTGAAGTCCAACCCGTCACATCTGACACAACTGGACCTGAGTCAGAACTACAACGTGCAGGATTCAGGACTGAAACAGCTGTGTGGTTTTCTGGAGAGTCGTCACTGTCAACTGGAGACTCTGAGGTCAGACTCCATGTTTAAGTTCTGTGTGAGTTTAATGTGATGTGAACTGTATCAGCTTTGTCATAAGGTCAAATCACCTTCAGGACTGATCACATTCAACTGTTCAATTACTAAAAAGAAAGGTAAAGGAAGTCAGTAAGTGTTGATGATGGTTTAATAGTGTCTTAAATGTGATTTAAATGTTTGATGTTTGCCTGTGACTCTTAGAACTGACTGAGACTAAATGATGACACTTGTATAAAGCAGGTACAGAGAATCTGCTCGGAGCAAATAGAAGCAGGAGAGAATCAGCAGCAGCTTCAGAACAGGACACAGAACTAAATAGTTGAGTGAATTCATTAATGATCATCAAACACCACAGACAGTGGATGATGTTTGATTGGAGGAGGAGCAGAGAAGAGGAAATGAATCCTAGCAGCATCACAGAACCACCATCACCTGCAGCAGGAAGCACAGCTGTTCCAGAGGAGTGAAGAAGGTCAAAGGTCACTGACAGCTTGGATCCTATGGAGACACTTTGGTCCTAAAGCATGTGTGGAGTCAGTGTCTCTGTTCTCTGTGGTGACGAAGCCTGAAGTTCACTGGTGTTTATCAGTTTAGACAGGAACATTTCAGTCAGGATCATGTTGTTGGTTCTGTCTCCATCAAGACGACATGGAACAAACCAGTGAATCACAATAAAAACACAAAGATGTTCCTGAAGAACTCTCTCTGAGAGAAAATCATGATGACACCATGAGACACTGATTGGTTTCAAATAACTCTGTGTTTTATACTTTTTCATCTTTGATACGTTGTTCAGATTGAGATTCTGCAGTTTGTCAGAGATCAGCTGTGATTCTCTGGTCTCAGCTCTGAAGTCCAACCCGTCACATCTGACACAACTGGACCTAAGCTGGAACAACCTGCAGGATTCAGGAGTGAAGCATCTGTGTGGTTTTCTGGAGAGTTGTCACTGTCGACTGGAGACTCTGAGGTCAGACTCCATGTTTTAGTTCTGTGTAAGTTAATGTTATGTGAACATTGTGCTGAGACATGAGGCTGATGTTCTACTGATCCACACTGAGGGTCTTCATGGTAAAGTCTGTTTTCTTCTTTGGTGGTTTCGTCAGTTCACTGTTTAGTTTTAGTTTAATTCAGTGATTTTATTCTTTTATTTCATCAGTGAGAATAAAAACAAAACCAGGTTTAATGAGTCAGAAAAGCTTTTCACTTTTCTAAGGCTCCTACATGTTGGTTCTGACCCAAATATTTAAACCCAAGATGCCGTAATCAGAATTTCTGGATGTACTTGTTTGACACTTTTCACCAGTTTGACTCCATTAAATGTTTTCTTACTATAAAATGGTTTTGTGATGATGCCGTTTCATCAATAGAACATTTTGTTTATGTTTCTATAAACTTGTCACGAGACCTGCATCCTGTTGGTTCTGATGTTTGGACCTTCTAGGTTCAACACCTTCACTTTCTAAAATGTCTTCAGCTCCAAACACAATGAGACACTGAATGGTTTCAACTGACTCTTTGTTTCCACTGTTTCATCTTTGATTCTTTATTCAGATTGAGTGGCTGCAGTTTGTCAGAGATCAGCTGTGATTCTCTGGTCTTAGCTCTAAAGTCCAACCCGTCTAAACTGAAAGAACTGGACCTGAGCTTCAACAAGCTGCAGGATTCAGGAGTGCAGCATCTGTGTGGTTTTCTGCAGAATCGTCACTGTCGACTGGAGACTCTGAGGTCGGTTCACTGACTGTTACTGTTCTAGGTTCTACTGTAGGTCTGTGGTTCTGCTTCAGGGAACTAGCAGTTTCTCTCCTGACAGTTAATAGTTTGATTTGTTTGTTCACTTATAGTTTGATTACTTTGGTTCCACTCAATGAGCATTAAACATTAAAACACAAACAACCGTATAAAACAAGATTCTTATTATTCTTATATGCTGAACTCAAATTGTTTCTTACTGTAGACCCCAAAATCCTAAAGTTATTTAATAACAGACAAATGAAACAACCAGAACTGGTCCAAGTCCAAAAGTCCAGTTGTGGTTTTCACAGTTGTTCCTCAGCATCTATGCATCCATCTTCCCAACAACCTGTCCTGTTTGGGTCTGCATGGTTCTGGAACTGATCCCAGATGTCACTCAGCAGGAGGCAGGGTCCAGTCTGGACCGGTCATCAGTCCATCACAGGTCCAACACACAGAGACAGACAATCAGACCTATGGAAGCTCAGAGTCAGCAGCTAAGCAGCAGAACTTCAGGTCTTTGGACTGTGGCAGGAAGCTGCAGAACCAGAACAGAACCCACACAGACACAGGGAGAACATGAGAAGCCCACACAGAAAGGCTCCTGCTGAACCCAGGTCCTTCCAGCTGTGAACACCACACAGTCAGTTCACATCAACACAAAGTCCAGTTCATCAGAACCACTGCACAGAAACACAAGGTGGCACCAAACAGGAGCCAGTCAGTGAGTGTGTGTTTGTTCCCAGTGGAACCAGGCAGGTCCATCCTGGTTGGAAACTCATTCATCACATTCTTCTTCTTCTACAGTTTCAATTCATTTCAGTTAGTTGTCATCAAAGTGTTTGTTGACTGATATGAAACCTTCACAAGTTAAAACACTTGCATTTCTCACTGATGTTTTTGAAGCAGCTGCAGAAAATCCAGACCAGTGTTGGTTTCAATTCATCAATGTATCACAAGAATCAGAGAGAATCATTGCAACAAACATTTGGCTTCAATCAAGTTTGAGTCCATCAGCTTCTCTACTGATTCCAGATGTGACTGAGGTCAACACCCGCTTGTGAATCAGTGCTGACATCAACAGGTGTACTGTATGAATGTTGTGCTGACATGTGGATGATGTGTAGAAGCTGAGATCATGACGACACAACAACACAAGCACAAAGTCACTCTGCTCATTTTAGACTAAACATCAGTGATCGGGACAAATCTGACTCATTATTAATGCTTTGATCCACATCTTTGATTCTTTATTCAGATTGAATTACTGCAGTTTGTCAGAGATCAGCTGTGATTCTCTGGTCTCAGCTCTGAAGTCTAACCCGTCACATCTGAAACACCTGAACCTGAGTAACAACAACCTGCAGGATTCAGGAGTGAAGCTTCTGTGTGGTTTTCTGGAGAGTCGTCACTGTCGACTGGAGACTCTGAGGTCAGTTCAGTGACTGTTACTGTTCTAGGTTCTGACTGTGGTTCTGCTTCATGGAACCAGCCGGTTTCTCTCAATCTCAATCTATCCACCTTCTAATGGCTTAGTCCCATGCAGGGTTGCGGGGGATGCTGGAGCCTTTCCCAGTTATCTATAGTATGGATGACAGGCAGGTTACACCTTGGACTGGTTGCCAGTTCATCGCAGGGCAATATACACAGACAGGCAACATAGGATGTTTTTTGGACCATGGAACGAAGCCGGAGAGAACCCACATGAACACTGGGAGAATACGCAAACTCCACACAGAAAGGCACCTGCTCCTCCCCGGGAATCAAACCCAGGCCCTTCTTGTTTTGACAGTGCTACCCACTGCACTAAAGTTTTTTTATAACAGACTAATGAAACAACCATAACTGGTCCAAGTCCAAAAGTCCAGTTGTGGTTTTCATAGTGGTTCCCCTTGCATCTATACATCCCTCATCCCAACAACTTGTCCCATTTGTTCTAATGCTTTGATTCACACCTTTCATTCTTTATTCAGATTGATTGACTGCAGTTTGTCAAAGATTAGCTGTGATTCTCTTGCCTCGGCTCTGAAATTCAACCCGTCACATCTGACACAACTGGACCTTAGTGACAACAAGCTGCAGGATTCAGGAGTGAAGCGTCTGTGTAGTTTTCTGGACAGACGCCACACTCAACTAGAGACTCTGAGGTTAGTTCACTGACTGTTACTGTTCTAGGTTCTGACTGTGGTTCTGCTTCAGGAAACCAGCAGGTTGTTCTCTTCACAATTAAAGATTTGATGTGTTCGTTCATTTATAGTTTGATCTTTTTGGTTCTACTGAAATCAAGACAAAAATAACATTTTAAAACAATATGCTTTATATATGTTGAACCCAAATTGTTTCAAAAATCCTAAAGTTATATATAGTTATAACGGACTAAAGAAAAGACAGATCTGGTCCAAGTCCAGTCATAATTTGCACAGTGTTTCCCCCTGCATCTATACATCCATCATCCCAAAAACTTGTCCTATTTGTCCTAATGCTTTGATCCACACCTTTCATTCTTTATTCAGATTGAGTTGCTGCAGTTTGTCAGAGATCAGCTGTGATTTTCTGGTCTCAGCTCTGAAGTCCAACCCGTCACATCTGAAACAACTGAACCTGAGAGAAAACAAGCTGCAGGATTCATCAGTGAAGCGTCTTCGTGACCTGGTGCAGAGTCCAGACTATGGACTGCAGACTCTGAGGTCAGTAGAGGTTGGAGTCAGTCTGTGCCGCTAGCAGTATTGGACTAAACTCAGTTAGTGTCACTGCTCTTTGTCCTGGACGTGACAGATTATGACGGGAGTCTTTGTAGACACTCACTGATCTGCTCTTTGCGCTCCCATTTTCTCTTTAGCTGGAAGCCATGATCCGGATGTAAAACCCTTGGAACAGAACCAGAACCCAGAACCCTTGGAGACCACTCTCAGTGTGAACTGATCTGAGACCAGCTGCTCTGTGTCCAGTCCACCAGGATCATGTGGGAAATGAAGTGTGTGGTGCAGTAGTTAGATATCTGGGACAGTGTTGACTGTAATTCTTCTTCATGCTCCTCTAGAGGTTAGTTACAAGAGCTACAGAACAACAAATGGGCTTTAGCTTTTAGAACCATTGGCCCATTTAGATCAGAGAGAGACCAGACTGATGGCTCTGCTTCTCTCTCTCGGAGAATGTTGGCTATGTCTCTATAAGAGACTATTAATTTATCTGTAGGTTCACTACTTGTCTACCAAGGTCAGTGAAGACTTGTTAACACTAACACACAGCTGCTAAAGTTTCTCTCACTTCATTTTGTCCACCTGCATTTGCTTTATGTTCTGTTGTAATAAACAGTTTCAGGAGTAAATACTCCATCAGGCCACTAGATGGCACTCATCTCTAGAGAGGAGCCGTAAAACCCTACAGAGGTGATAGTAGTAATGACCCACTGGGTCCTGATCCAGAGACACCAGACTCCAGCTCTCCTTGACACAGCTGCAGATATCACTTTGATGTCCACTGCACTGTTTAGAAAGCTGAAAGCAATGATGCAGCAGACAGGCAAGGACCTAAAACTGCACCCCTGCTCCCTGAACATCCAACCTTACTCTCCAATGGAAAGTACACTCACAGCAATGGCGCTGATCCAAGCGTCTGTTGGACTCATGAAATTGGTCCATTCAGTGTATGTTTGCCCTACTGACACGATCCCTCTGCTAATAGGCAAAGACCTGCTCAACTGCTTGGAATTTATAATTGACTTCAAGCACTCCAGGATCTGAACCTTTACCCCTTTCCCATCACCAACCTGCAGAGACCTGGTGCTGTGCCACTTAACAATACTCCAGTTCTCCTATTTTATGTCACCTATTGCATTTTTCAGTTTATATTACAGGTCACCTCAGTGAACCTTTTCTATTGCACTGCATTAGTCATTATGACTCACTCATTATGAGTGTCTACCTATTTCAACATCACAGCAGCTCTAAATGTTAACGTTTTTTACTGAATTAAAATGAAAATAACTTCATAAACCACTTTGACCACTTTTAAGGTGGTCAAGTTAAACAGTTAAACCAGTAAGACATAGTTAATGTGCCCTTTAAACGGAAGCTGCATTATTATACTTTACCGTAATGACATTTACCACAATATCTGCAGAAAAACAAACTTTCCTTAAACAGGCAACACAGTGGATTTGGAACTCGCTCCGCACTGTAAACACGGCGTCTGATGTTGATTCAGTTGCAAAAGCAAACTTCACATCCCATCCTCTACTACGTATTGGCACAGAGACATTAACATATTGTCTCCACTCGGTCAAAAGGTGTAAAATACTTTCTTTAGACAAAGAAAAAGCTCCATGGGAGATCGGGCAGCGTGATCACTGCACCTACGTAGCTGTGAGACGCCAAAACCTTTCACTTGACTTTTTTTACACGCTCTTCTTATGGGATTTTACACAGGTCTGGCAGACTACCACTGCTAACTTGTAGAGAATATCATATAATAAAAATAAATTGTAATAAACTCTCTCTATGGTATGCCAGAACGCCAGGACTCAGTAGATCTCTGACTCATTGGTGCAGTTGTTTGTTCTGCATATATTGATTCTGCATGAGTTAAAAGAACTGTTTTACACTTATTTAGCCGAAGACAAAACTCAAGAGGAGATCTGACAATTCGCTCAGCTGCACCTAGTCTATGGAACGCTCTCCCAGAGTACACAAGAACGCCACAGAATGTGGACGCTTCGTAAAACATATTTATTGACCGGAGTTTTTAAAGTCTGCAAAATCCAGAGTCGCTCAGATTTATTTGCGACATCTGATTCCTCGCGCAGGAATAATATCACAATAAAATCGAACACTGCACGTGAGAGCGCGCACTCGGTCTGTCTAAGCATACAGTACAGCTGCTTATTTTGGTTTTCAACTGCCATAACTTGGAAATACTACTATACTAAATACTAAAATCGTCTGCTAAATAATACAGGCAGCCAGCCCTATTAGTCATTTTTTATTACCTTGTATGCCAAAATATAAAAATGTTCAGTAATTACAACTTCTGCTTCCACCGAGATTCGAACCCGGGACAAAAAACTGCCGTACCAAGGGTGTTAAACAATACACAAACCATTACACCACAAAGATGTTGGAACATAATTGTACATGGGCCTACATAACTTGAGTATAGGACAGTGTCATAAAAGCCAGTGTGGGGGCTGATCGCCATCTATAGGCCAAAAAGATGTAACACATGCGCCAACGCGGTAAAAACAAGGTGATACCGCGCTGCAAATGGAAACAGATTGTGGTAAAGGCTGACACTACGACTCTAGCTGCTGAGGAGACTGAGTCTTTTGGAGTGAGGGGGCCTCTCCTGAAGACCTTCTATGACTCTGGTGGCATCAGCCGACCTGTACGTGTGGTCTGCTGGAGCAGCAGCATCACAGTGAGGGACAGAAAGAGACTGGACAGGGTCATCAAGAAGTCCAGCTCTGTCCTGGGCTGCACTCTGGACACGGTGCAGGAGGTGGTGAGAGAAGGGTCCTGGATAAACTGACATCTATCATGGACCAGGACCCACCCTCACTGTGTGAAGGAGAGATAATGCAGCTCTTTCTTCCTCAATCAGACTCTACAATGAGCAATGTTTTTTGCAATATCTTCCCTCATATCTGTACAGTACTCTATTCATAATGTGCAATAATCACCATCCACCTCAGTATCTGCACCTCTGTTTATACTGCATGTGTATTTTTTTTCTACTGTATGTTCCTACAGTAAAACTGAGCTGTTGTAAGATGCATTTTTTGAGGTTTGTAGCAAAATTGCTACAAACCTCATTGTTGCAACAAAAAGTTCTGATAAGTTACAAACCGTGGAATAAAACAAAACAAAAACTACAGCATAAGTTACTTTAAACCAAACCAAACATGCTTAATCATTATAGACCACAGCTGATGTGACTCTTACCTTGTAGAAAAACTCCAAACATAAAAAGTGAACAGTAGATATAGAAACACATGTTCTTCATGTTTCTGCATGAACGGACTGATTCAATTCAGAGATCGCTACTAGAGAGGTCAAATTATCTCTGAACAGTAGGTGGGTGTTGATGTGAACAACAATGTAACAAGCCACATTGGTTAATTTGTCCATCGCCACTGAATTTACATGTTTTGCGGTTTCTTAGTTGAAATCAGATTATAATTTAATTTAGTTAATGTTATTTTTGAGTTGTATCACTTGTTACAACAATGTGTTAATGAACAGAAAATTATGAGAAACATTGTGTTTGTTTGTACACATGTGTAAAGCTTTTTAATGTATGAATTCCTCAGACTTTAAACTGATTCTAAATGTTTTATTGTAATGGTCAGAGGGTCAAGTATTAAAAAACATAAAAATAACAACAATTTAATTTTTTTTTACTGTTTTTTTTATATCTACACACTTACTGTAACATCAGATCTGCATCCAAACAACTGTTCCTCTAGTAAACAGAAATGAAACATCATTGTTGCTAAATAAAAATATATAATACAAAATTCTGAAGAATTTACACTGAACACACAAACACAGATATAAAAGATAATACAAAATCAGAATGACAAAAAGCTGCCATTAATATTTCTGAGCTGCGACAAGTGAAGTCACAGCAACATCAGTAACAAACAAAGTACAGCAGCACTTGAATAAGTGAAGGACTCCACTAAGGTTCATACAGTAGCAAAAGGAAAACAGAAAATCCTGCAGCTAAAGCTGTGACATAGTGAAATTCAGGCTGATTTAGCATGAACAATAACGACTGTCTTCAGTTCTTGCTCAGTTGCCAGAGTTTCTTGATTCAAGTCTTCTGGTTCATCACCTTTTAATTGTTTCAGCTCTGGATCTGACAGACTTACACTTTCTCCTTTTCCTTTAGGAGGGGTTTGTTTTCTGACCTCGGTTTTCTGCGTTACTGAAGGTGTAAATACTGTAGTTCTTCTTGTACCTTGGATGAATTAGTGTCTTCCTTTGAAGGTGTTCGATTTCTAAAACGATAATCAGAACATAGTTTTACTCCAGTTATTTAAATATTCCAAGACTTTTGGGCAGATAAACACTGACATTAAGTTTGCAGCTTCATTTACACGTGTGCTATTAACATCACAGCATGTGATGGGAAAGTGTAAAATGTGACATTGATATAAAAATCTGTTTTTATTTGAGCAGAAGAAAAACAGTAGAGAAGAACTTACATGTACGTGGTGTCTTTGTTATTAGTGTCTTCAGTAGTAGATTGTGTAGTAGTGACAAGTGAAACAACAATGATGGACCAACCCAATGCAACGACCACTAACAAAATCCATCTCCCTCCTATAAAAATAAGGCAAAAGAAAAATATTAATAAAAAGGTGTAAACAGTAAATACAACAAAAACATTTTAGTAACTTACTCTTGTTGCTGTTTTCAGATTCTTTATCAAACCCTGAAAAAGAGAAACTGAAGCATCAGACTGATAAAGAATCTAAAAGTGCATGAATCAGTGTTTGGACGTGTTTCTCACCATCAGCAGACTTTGGTTTAACCTCAGTAATATTCATAAACACCTCTTTCTGAGGACCAGAGGGGACTCTCACTGCACATCCAACCTGGGTGCCGTCGCCATGGAGACCAGACAGCACAGCTGTCTTGGTGACAGTGAGTGTGTTGTTGGCGTTGGTGACAGTGACGGTGCTGTAGTGGGAGAAGTAGAGGTGCTGCTGTGTGACAGTCAGTGTTACTGTGGGAGCAGGTCGAGCTGTGACTGAGCAGGAAACAAGGGACTCTTCAGAAGAGTTGGATCCTCTGACATGAAGAATGGGCTCATGAAGCTCTGAGGACACACACATCACAGAGGAGGAAGGTCACACACACACACACACACACACACACACACACACACACACACACACACACACACACACACACACACACACACACACACACACACACACACACACATCACAGAGGATGAAGGTCCCACACACTCTTATTACAAAATGAAAGCAAAATCATGTTTTCTCAGGTTCTTACCACAGACTTGGAGGCAGGTTCTTCCTTTAAAAGCTCCTTCAGGGTAGGTGATAAACAGACACAGGTAACAACCTTCATCATGCTCTGTCACACTGCTGATAACTATGGAGCTGTTCTGTAGTTCAGTAACTTTAAACTTCACTTTATCTCTAAAATCAGGATCCACTCTTTGGCCAAATTTATTGTAAGTTCCCACATTCTTGTCTTCAAAATCAGGTAAAATTTTGTGCCACATGACTTGAAGAACTTCTTTAGGTTCAGTGAGCAAACAGTTGAGATGAGCCTCTTCTCCTAGAGCTGCCATCACAGTCTGATGAGTCTGGACCTGAGACCTCACACCTGTGGAGGAAGGGAGACGAAGGAAATTAAGATTTGTTTGCAATAATTAAAAGAGGGTCAGAATAGTTGTTACTTTCTGTTAAGGAAAGAAAAACCCACAATCAATAATGAAACCTCTATTGAATTGTGGTATAAAAGAAAGTAATAAAACTGGTCAGGATAAAAATTATGGAACCTTAAACTACAGTGTGTTCTATCATTAACATCACAGGTTGGTTAGAGTGTTAAAATGTGCAGTTTCATGCTGTCACTCAGCACGGAAAACTTAAATTGTCTCAGGAAATTACAAAGGTGTCAGGAAACCTGGGCTGGGCTCTCGCAGTCCTTCCCTCCTTTCTCCTCTGATCACATTCATCAAGTCATTAGCTAATTTTATATGTGTGTGCCTTTCCCTTAAATGTGCGTGCGTGCGGTTCAGGGTTCAGCAGAGCAGGGCAAAGTTTGGAAGACTGTGGAGTCTCCTCCCTGATGGCAGCAGACTGATGAAGCTCTGTAGTAGATGGGTCAGGTCACCACCAAGCTACAGATGATCTACCTGATACTGATGATCCCGACAATCCCCCCAGCTGGTCTCACAATGCGGTGGAGAGTCTTTTGGCAGGACGCGTTGCAGGCGCCATACAACATCGTGATGCAGCTGTTCAGAATGCTCTTGATGGTGCCCCTGTAGAAGGTGTGCATGACGGGGGCCTGGGGTCTGTCTCTCTTCAGTTTACGAAGAAATAGAGACACTGCTGTGATCTCTTTACAAGTGATACAATGCTTAAACCTCCAGAAGAGGTTTAATGTGATGTGCACACCCAGAAACTTGGTGCTTCTCACTCTTGCGTTGTTAATGGAGAGGAGCATGCTGAGTGTGTGCTCTCCTGAAATCAACAACAATCTCCGTCGTCTTTAGGATTTAGGAGGAGATTTAGGAGGAGGAAGGGGGTCAGAAAAGACCTGATGTGCTGCATGACTAGCCGTTTGAAACACTTCATTGGGAGTGAGAGCAACAGGACGGTAGTCATGCATGTCTGTATTCAGGTATTAACAGCAGTGATGTGGTCTGAGGTTCCAAGGTGGGATCAAGGCCACGCAAAATGGCGGATCAAGGCTATGGAAGTCAGTCTGGGCCGAGTCAGAGAGCCGTGAGGACCAGGAATACATTTTAAACAGTTTAAGTTCAACACAAAACATAAGACATTCCTGTAGAAAAACAAAAATACTCCAGGAGGCTAAACAAATACCACAAGGCAACTTAGCGAGCTAGCAAAAAAAAAAAAAAAAAAAAAAAACACCACCATGGTGAGAACGAGAAACTAATACCTGGCAAGAACACGGCTAAACTAAAACATGGCAAAACTAACACATAACTACATATGGATCAGCCTGACATGAACGGCATGGTGTAAAGGTGATACAGGGACCAGGTGGTAGTATGACAATGACCCAGCACAGACTGCTGTGCTGCAGGAGTCTTTGAAGTGATCCAGAGGGGAAGTGCAGGTGTGGCAAGTTGAACTGATTACTGTGTCTACAGAGGGAAGGAGAGGGAGTGAGCACGGTCCAGAGCTGAGGCGTGGCATAGTGAGGGAGAAGGCGTGGTCCAGGGTGAAAAAAACAACAAAATGGCTGGCACAGCCAGTCCAGGATCCTGACAGTCCGCTCCTGAATTGCTATGTTCTGCTCTCAATAAAGGATCAAATGTCACTGAATGTGACTGAGTTTAATAAGCACCAATTATAAAAACATTCACAAACACTTTGTGAAATAAATACATTTTAATGAGATTCAATACCACCACCACTTCAACAAAAGCAGGCCATAAGTCCATGTATGGAACCATTGCACTACAGGTAGAACTTATGTCTCTACACTGCATTAAATGTATCTCGAGCATCAGCCAAATTATCTTGGGACCACTTCGACTTGATGTTACGATAAATCCAGTTGTTTTATAAAGTGTTTTCATTTACTACGTTGGTGCCAGCAGCTGTTATCGTGTGTCTGTTGTTACTGTGTTGTCAGATCACACATTTAGGAGTGTCGTGTTTGTGACAGTCACGGTCACTTCAACGTTGTGCGGAAGCGGAGCAGCTTCTCATTCATACGTTTGCTCTAGTTCTACATATAAGCAGCGCAAGCTCGTTATACAGGAAAGAGCGTAGACCAGACCGTCTACTTCACATTAAAGAACTAGAGCCAAACAGTGTGAAGACACTTTAAAATGGAAAAAATAAGCAAATGAGGCTCTTAAGTATTTGCATGAATGTCCCTAATAAACATAATGCACAGATGATATATATATGATATATTGCATGTGGTGTTAACTTAACTTGAGCCTATTGTACAGTGTCAGTCAGTGTATGCAACCCAGCAGTTTGTCCAGAGCCATGTCAGGTCATGGACTTTTATAGACATGACAAAAGAAAATGATAGTCAAACAGGTTTAAGGTAAATATTGTAAGACCATCAACAAGCAGTGTGATGTTCCTGTGACTACACAATTTTACTAAGAAGTTTAATGTCTTGTGATCAACTTCGCTGGAGGAGGCCACGAGAGGAAAATGATGATAAACTGAGAAAACAGTTATAAACAGTAACCCTAATAACCTAATAAGTAGGTGTAGTAGAAAAGCACTTTTGCGACAAATAAGATTTGATTAGTTAGAAAACAACAAAAAAGTGCAAAGTTTATCTTACCTTTTGGAAACACTACAGAAACAAAAAGTAGACGGTAGATAAAGAACTGCATGGTTATCAATGCTTCGAATAGACAGATTAAAAATAAAAAGTGTCACAACAACTCAGGTGTTTAGTACAGAAGCAAAGGTCAGTGAATGATAAAAAGAGTCAGACCAAAATCTCAGCAGGGGTTGATATGTATAAATCATCTATAACTACAGCGGTTTGATACAATAAACACTCAGTCTGTAAAGGTGATTATAACTGAACAATTCAGTAAAATGTCATCCATCAAATTTATTCATTAGTTTCAATCACTAACACTAAAATGATTTGTTAATGGAGTGTATTTTCATCTTTGCAGTGGAACAATCCACAATCACTGAGAAAATATTTTCACTTTCACTTTACAGTACAAGTACATTTAAAGGGAAACACAACAATCGGCAATGGGTCTTTTTAATTGCTACTAACCATATTCTTATCTTGTCCATATCCGGATACACTGGCACAAATCTATTGAAAGGATTTAATGAACTACTTTCAAGATTTTTTTTGACAAAGAAGTAAGAATAAGAATAAGAAAACCTTTAATAGTCCCGCAGTGGGGAAATTACCTCTCACAACAGCAGTACAGATGAGCAAGAATACAGGTACAGAACAGTTTGTGTTGGCACAGTACAAAGCAGTACAGTACAGTTAGAGTGAGTATGAGGTCATTGCAGGGTTATTGCACAGTAATGGGTATAAGATTTGTACCGGTAACAATATACATGATTGTTCACAGATTTACACAAATATTGTGCAGAGCAGGTTGCTATATAAACCACTGATGCAGTGGGTGAGTGACTGTGGTGGGATGTGGTCAACAGTTCTGATTGTACAGTCTGACAGCAGCAGGTAGGAAGGATCTACGATATCTCTCCTTCACACAGCGAGGGTGGATCAGTCTGCTACTGAAGCTGCTCTCCAGAGCAGACAGTGAGTCCTCCAGTGGGTGAGAGACCTGGTCCATGATGGATGTCAGTTTAGCCAGGACCCTTCTCTCACCCACCTCCTGCACCGTGTCCAGAGTGCAGCCCAGGACAGAGCTGGACTTGATGATCCTGTCCAGTCTCTTCCTGTCCCTCGCTGTGATGCTGCTGCCCCAGCAGACCACACCGTACAGGATGGCTGATGCCACCACAGAGTCAGAGAAGGTCTTCAGGAGTGGCCCCTTCACTCCAAAAGACCGCAGTCTCCTCAGCAGGTAGAGTCTGCTCTGACCCTTCCTGTACAGTGCATCCGTGTTATGAGTCCAGTCCAGTTTATTGTTCAGATGCACACCCAGGTACTTGTAAGAGTCCACTCTCTCAATGTCCGTTCCCTGGATGTGCATCGGTGGGATGACAGCAGGCTGCTGTCTGCGGAAATCCACCACCATCTCCTTCGTTTTCCCTACATTGATCAGGAGGTGGTTCCGCTGGCACCAGTCCACAAAGTTCTGAGTGAGTCCTCTGTACTCTGCGTCGTCATCATCGGTGATCAGTCCGACGATCGCAGAGTCATCAGAGAACTTCTGCAGAACACAGCTGTCCGTGTTGTGTCTGAAGTCTGCCGTGTAGAGGGTGAAGAGAAAGGGGGCCAGTACAGTCCCCTGTGGGGCCCCCACACTGCAGGTCAGAGTGTCAGACACACAGTCCCTGGCTCTCACAAACTGAGGCCTGTTTGTGAGATAGTCCATAATCCACTCCGTCAGATGAAGGTCCACACCAGCCTCCTCCAGTTTGTGTTTCAGAAGCATCGGCTGGATGGTGTTGAAGGCACTGGAGAAGTCAAAGAACATGATCCTCACAGTGCTGCCAGGCTTCTCTAGGTGGGAAAGGGCTCGATGTAGGAGGAAGATGACAGCGTCGTCTACTCCTATGCCGTGTCGGTAGGCGAACTGCAGCGGGTCCAGGTAGGTTCCCACTGCAGAGCGGAGGTTACCCAGGACCAGTCTCTCCAGTGTCTTCATCAGGTGTGATGTCAGAGCCACTGGTCTGAAGCTGCTGGGGTCTTTGGCGTGCGGTGTCTTGGGCACTGGTACCACGCAGGAGGTCTTCCAGAGCTGTGGTACCACCCTCAGCTTGAGGCTCAAGTTGAAGACATGCTCCATAACTCCACACAGTTCGCCTGCACAGGACTTAAGGAGTCTGGAGCTGATGCCGTCTGGTCCAGCTGCTTTCCTGGCCTTGATCTTCCTGAGCTCACTTCTCACCTGGGTGCTGGAGAAGGATAGGGGTGGAGGGAGTGTCTTAGTGTGGTGTGAAGTGAGGGGTTGAGGAAGTGACTCAGTGTGGTGTGAAGTGAGGGGGTGTGGTTGGGATGAGTCACCAGTCGTCAGGGCTGAGGGTAGAGGGCTTTGTGTAAAGGTGTGAAGGGCTGTGGGGGCTGGTAATCCAGTGGTATGAGGTGACAAGAGGTTCGGAGGCAGCTGCTGGGAGGTGTGAGTGGGTGCTTGGTCAAACCTATTAAAGTGTGAGTTCAGCTCGTTGACCCAGCTCAGGTCCCCCTCAGCCTGTGGGTGTGGAGCTTTGAAGCCTGACATGGTTTTCAGGCTCCTCCACACCTCACTCACATTGTTCTGCTGCAGCTGCTCCTCCGTCTTCCTCCTGTAGCTGGACTTCCCCTCACGGATTTTCCTCCTCAGCTCCTTCTGCACCCTCCTCAGCTCCTCCCTGTCCCCTGATTTAAATGCTCTCTTCTTCTCCTTTAGCAGAGCTTTAATATCAGGGGTGACCCATGGCTTGCTGTTGGTGAAACACCGAACCCGCCTGGTGGGAACAGTGTTTTCACAGCAGAAGTTTATGTAGTCCGTTACACAGTCTGTTATTGCGTTAATGTCCTCCCCATGTGGGTCGCAGAGCTCCGTCCACACAGTGGTGTTAAAACAGTCCCTGAGAGCCTCCTCGCTCTCAGCTGTCCACCTCTTCACTGTGCGGGGCACCACCGGCTGCCTGTGTACAACAGGTTTATACACAGGCAGGAGATGCAGGATGTTGTGGTCAGCTCTGCCCAGCGGTGGGAGGGAGGATGCAGCGTAGGCCTCTTTGGTGTTTGCATAGAATAAGTCCAGGGTTTTATTGTCTCTGGTGGGGCAGGTCACATACTGGGTGTATGTAGGCAGAGCAGCTGAAGGAGGTGCATGGTTAAAGTCCCCAGAGATCAGGAAGAGGGCCTGTGGGTGCTGTGTTTGCAGCCTGCTGGTGACTGAGAGCAGGGTCTCAGAAGCTGTGTCAGCGTTAGCGGAGGGTGGGACGTACACAGCAATTATTATAACGTGTGTGAACTCCCGTGGCAGGTAGAATGGCCTCATGCCCACCGCCAACAGCTCAATGTCTCTGTTACACAGCTTCATTTTGACAGTGCAATGTCGTGGCATACACCACCTGATGTTCACAAACACAGCCAGACCCCCTCCCTTCCTCTTACCGCTGTTCTCCGTTCTGTCCGCACGTAGCAGATGAAAATTGTCCAGTGCGACAGTCGAGTCCGGGATGAGTGACGTCAGCCAGGTCTCCGTGAACAGCAGGACGCTGCTCGTTCTGTACTCCGGCTGGTACCGTGTGAGCGCCGCGAGCTCGTCGATCTTGTTGGCGAGAGATCTCACGTTCCCCATGATAACGGAGGGGACAGCGGGCCTGAAGCGTCTCGTTTTCTCCCGTCGTAGTTTTCCGGGGCGGCGCCCACGTCGGGACTTCACCAGCACCTCAGCGGTGATCTCGTGTCTGTCTCTGGGCAGAACTACGGCGCTGCGCAGCGCGATCAGCTGCTCCGCGGTGTAAACAATGCGCGCTCTGACCCCGACGCACATCGTAGCTTTAAAAACAGCGTTTGTACTGCGCCAAACTTAGAAAAACTATAAAAAAGCTGTGTACAGGTTGTGTACACTAATGTTACTAAAAACACACTAGAAAGGTAAACTTAAATAAGTGAAGAAAGTAATAAATAGAAGTAAGAGGACAGGAGCTGTTGTGACCAGCAGCCAGCTCGACCGGCGCCGGAGAAACAAAAAAAAAAAAAAAAAAAAAAAGTAACACTTTTTTATTGTTTTGATGATAGAAAAATAAGTTGTTTTGGGGTTATAATTAATAATAACAATTAATAATTTTGATTTTACAATGTTTTTATGAGCTACACACAGACTAAACATAAATACTGAACAGTTAATGTGAAAGAGTCAAGTCTAAACAATAATAGAAATGGATAAACTGTGACATCTAGTGGAAACATTTATTTAGATTTACAGTTATAACCTGTTTAATGTTATACTGTACTGTACATGTACCTCCTACTGTACATGTACTGATGCATTAAAATTAGCTCTGGTAATTACATAATGTCACCTACTACACATAAAAGTCGAACTAATAAAAAAACATAATTAGCATTCAAATATAACAACGTTTTCCCATTAGTACATTTCACGTCATATGTCTATGTGTCATGATTTGGGTTTTGTTTCTAGTTGTTTCCTGTCGTCACGCCATGTCCTGTTTTATTTTGTTGACTTCCTGTTATCAGTTCTGTTGTTCACTCCCTAGCTCGTTACCCACACCTGTCTGTAATCAGTTAATCACTCACCTGTGTATTTAGTCAGCTCCTGTTCCCATAGTCCCTTGCCAGATTGTTGAGTTTCGTTAGTTTCCGAGTTTCATGAGTTTCGTGTGTTTCCTGAGTATCTCGAGTTTCCTGAGTTTCCTCGTTCCAGTGTTTCGTGTCCGTGTTCGTCGCGTATTTTTCCTGTTTGCTTTCACCGTCGTTTCCTGTCTGCACCTGGACTAACCAACCGACCGTGAGTTCGCTTAATCCCTGTCTGTACCTTAGCCAAGATCTTCCGTGTATCGAACCTCGCCTACGTACTGGACTCGAGATCGCCTGCTCCCCTTTGTACCTTTTGCTGAGCCTTTTGTGTATGACCTGGACCGTCTGACTCCGCTTATAGCAATAAACCTGTGTTTGATCATTATCCTGCCTCGGTGCTGTGCATGTGGGTCCTTTATCTGCCGATCCGTGACACTATGCATAAACAGAAAATACTGAATACCAGGTTCGATTCCCGGAGGCGGCCCTGGTGCCTTTCTGTGTGGAGTTTGCACGTTCTCCCCGTGTTTGCGTGGGTTCTCTCCGGGTTCTCCGGCTTCCTCCCACGGTCCAAAGACGTGCTTTAGGTTGATTGGCTTCTCTCCATTGTGAGTGTGTGTGTGAATGGTTGTCTGTCTATGTGTTGCCCTGCGATGGACTGGCGACCCGTCCAGGGTGTACCCTGCCTCTCGCCCGTAGCCAGCTGGGATAGGCTCCAGCACCCCGTGACCCCGCACTAGGGAATAAGCGGTTTATAAAATGGATGGATGGATTTTTGTGTTACTGGCAGAATAAACGATAAAGTACAGGTAAAATAACAAAAGTTAACAAAAGAAAATGTTAATTACATACTGTAATGTATGCATAATGGCATACAAACAAAGTTGTTGTGGCCACGTTTAGCATGTTAAGCTGAACAGAATGCATGGAAATAACATTGTAAGTGATGGATATATTTGCTAATATATACTCATGTATATACTCACAAACCGTAAATGTTTACTTGTAGATGGTAAAATGCACAGATTATCCACATATTGTATAAACAGTTATAGCAGGTAATGGGAAAGACTCATGTTGAAGAATTAATCAGATCAGATACCTAGTGGTCACATGTTTTTCATTTTATTTGTAAACCCTGGTATGCATTAGTTTTCTTTTTACATACACCACATATTTTTGGCAAGATTAATATGTGGTATTGTAAGTTTGATTCCTGTCTAATGAGTTTTGTAATGTTGGGAACCTCAACATACAGACAGAATAGACATTATCCAGTGTAATAACTTAACATCACATTATAATTAACAAACAACATCTACAACAAGATAAGAACACAAACACAACATTAAACATTAAAAGTGCAAACAGTGCAAGATTAACCTCTAATATAGCTTAAAAAAATAAATTCAACTTTAGGGATAAATACACAAGTATAATAAAGACTTCTGTCCAGGCTGTACCCTGCCTCTCACCTCAGTCACATCTGGAATAGGCTTCATGCAACCTTTGAGCAAGTGGGAGTAAATTAAAGTACAATAAAACTTTTTAGCTGATCAGGTCAACAGCTCTAATTTGCTTGAAACTACAATCAATTGAAATTTCTATGACGTGGGAACTAGCTGGACTCTGGTGATTTTTTGGGGCTTAGATAGTCTTCCCCAAATAAAGGTCCCACTTTCCCACACTGGACACTAGATGGCGCCACTGCTCCAGTGACAGCTGTTCCCTCCACAGGGGAATTTGTACTTTCAGTTCTCCTATTTCATGTCACCTATTCCATCTAAGTTTATTATACAGGTCACGTCAGTGAACCTTTTCTATTGCACTGCATTAGTCATTATGACTCACTCATTATGAGTGTCTACCTATTTCAACATCACAGTTACTCCTGGGCCACCCAGGCAGTCCTCCTCCTGCTGAACAGCTGAGGTTTTACATTGTGCAGCCTGTGCAAGTGGTTTGTTTGAAGCTCCAGAAACAAAGTGAAAGTGCAGAGCGATTGCAGTTTGGATGAAATGTACAGTTGACAAAGACAAAGCGCCACTGTCTGTCTTCCTGTGAAAGGCTGCTCTTCTTACTTCTAGCTTATTGATTCCTCTCTAAGAAATAGTTGGAAAAGCCCCAGGTTTATATAATGCTTCTATTCATTAGAATCCACAGCGACTTGTTGAAAGTCAGAACCTTCCTCCTGTTCAACATCTGCATGTTTCCTGCTCTTCTTTAACCTGCAAACAAGCAGAGTTTGTTAGAGACGGCGGACATTCACTCTGAGAGGAAGTGTCCTGGTGTGAATCAACTCACCTCCTGTGCCTCAATATAACAGCAGCGACGATACTGAAAACAAAGACTAAAACAATGACGACAGGTGCAGCCACCGATGACGACAGCCGAGCTCCTGCAGAGACAGAAACACACCACAGGTCATTTAAGTAGCAGAAAGCATCGGTCTCACTTCCTGAAAGGGGGAAGGGGGGAAGTTTTCAAGGTAGTGATTTTACTTTTAAATGTTAACGCAGTCAAAACATGTCACATGACTTTCCCTAGAGAGCTGCTTATCATCACTGAAACAGTCAGTGTTTTCCTCAACATGAAAGCTATGCAGAAATGAAACTGAAAGAAGTGGACTGACTCACTGCTCAGCTGATTTGGGAACGGGACCACTAATACAGTATGTGTACTGTTGTGGCATTTACATATACAGTCACTGCTTTTCCCAGACAGCGTCATGCTGTGACTTATTTCCTAGTTCCTGGTTCAGAAGAAAAGAAAAAAACCTGGACACGAAATGCCACTGATCTGGTTTCACAGAGCTAAAGTTACAAATAGCAGTTCAGTCACTTCCAGGCAGAGCACCATTAGCAAGGATGCTCATTTCTGCGAAGTCTAAGGTATTTTATGCCGATTACACAATGTTCTGGAACCTGACATTTGTTTTGGCACCGAGTTCCTAAAGAACTAGTTTGACAAAGCATAGTTTAAACAGGTAATAGCCTCTGGGAGGTTTGCTGGAAACTCTCTAAGCTGCTCTGTGGATCAAAGGGAGCGTCATACCTTTATTGACCCCATCTGTCATCTCTGTTAAAGGGATCCTCTCGCGCCTCTCTCCCAACATCCCACTGTTCAGCAAACAGTCCACGTGTCCGTCCCAGTCAGACGGGACCTGCAGCGTGACGTTGCTGCTGCTGGTGAATGTGTGGTCGCTGTTCATCACTGTGGTGGTCGGTGCTTCGTGCAGCCTGGTGGCTCCAGCTTTCAAGTCCCACTGAATGGTTGGAGCTGGTTTCCCGGTGGCGGAGCAGATGAACACCACCTCGCTGCCTTCGCTCCCTCCTCTTTTATTGGTAACATGTGAAGTGTAGGTTCTTGATATTCCTTCACGGAGAACAGGCGTTTAATGTTAAATGCACTGTTTTTCTGCACCTCACAGACTCGTGGCTTCTCTGTTCCTTCCTTTTACCTTGAACGTTGAGACAGGTCTGTTTACTTGTGGAGCCGTCAGGGAACACGTTGAAGGAACACACGTAACAGCTTTCGTCCTCCCACGTGACGTTCCTCACGGTGATGGAGGTCGAGGTGAGGGACGCTTCTGTGAAGATCACTTTGTCTCGATACGGCTCGTTTATCTGCTCATTGAACCGTTCGCTGTAGGTTGCCAGGTTTTCTATGGACCCGCCCCTGAAAAGCCTCTGCCAGGTCACCTGCATGGCACCTGGCAACCGTGAAGGGTCAGTTAAATACAGAGCCCCTTTAATGATACACAGGTGACTGTAAAGCCTTTAAATGGCCTCTACTGTACCTGCTGTCTGATCCATGGTACATCTGTAATGTGCTTCACCACCATAGACAGCTGTTACGTCTCCATGATTTTTTATTTGTGCAGCTGAAGCTACAAACACAGATTGGTGTCAGATTCATGTGGGTTTGTTGCCAAGCTCACACAATATATATAAAAATAAATTTAACCTTTAGTGTGGCTTAAAAATGAAATGAAAATATAATTGAACCTTAGCTACAAAATTAATGTCTGCAATCTGCCCATAATTGAATATAACAAATATACAGTAAATGTGACTTACCTGTCAGTGTTCCCATAGAAAGCAAACAAGTGATGAATATGAGCAGCAGCATTTTCTCCACTGCAGTTGGACCAGAGTGCTTTCAGTTTGCCTCTGACCAGCTTTAAGTATATCACAAGTGAAACTGACAGAGAGGAGGGAGGGGGGGAATTCTGGGATGTGACACACAACACAATTACACAGCATTTAAAGTCAAAACATTTAGCTCAGTATCAGCAATTAAGATAGAAATGTGTCTTTAATTAAGGCTGGATTCATTTGTTTTTCAAAATAAAAGTTAACAGATTTAATATATAATTCTGGACGTGTGTGAGGACCAAATCAACAAAACTAATTCTTAATATGGTGAAATGGCAATAAACAAGTATCTGATTCTGATGATTAATGTTTAAAAATAAAAAAAGTTCAAGTTTTTTAAGCATTCATATGCAAAGTAGAAAGTCATAGTATAGTATATAGTATAAAATCCTTTATTTTAGGGGCTGTCCGAGATAATTGCTCATAAAAGAAATGTGTCATTGCAACTCTCGCACCTCGTACTATCTGATGCTCCCACAAGCGTAACGTCCGGTAAACTGCCCACCGCTTACAGACGTCTGCGTGTCGTTACATCAGGTCCAGTAATTTAAAGTGGTCAAAAAAACTCCCAGAAGCAGAAGTAGCTCCAGCGCTGCGCCGCCTGTGACAGATCCCCAGTGGTTTGAGGCGTTGTGCTGCGTGTGAGTTCTGAGCACACATATGCAGCGTAACCGTAAGAATGAATGCACGTGTGGCTGCAGTGAACTGGGGAAAGACTTCTGTGACTGGAGCACAGCGCTGCTGTGAAACCAGTTGACTAATACTAACAGGAAAAGCCCTCAGAGCAATATGAAGACTGAGTCAGTGTCCATGAATGACTTTGTTACTATGTTAAAATGTTTTTATTGTATTATAATAAAATGTTATGGTTTTTATACAGTAATATAATAAAGGTTGTGTTGTTGATTTGGGATCAGGCTCATTCTGATCCAATTCTTGGCCAACCTTGTTTCACTTCAGTGGAAAAGAAGTGCAATCATAGTTTCTATACTGTAATTGTATGACTGCATGATTAATCACCACAATGTTTGTGATAATAAGCAACATTGCAACATGGTATTACCGTATGACAGAACAATGGAGGTCTTGAAGCTCTGACTGGGAAACACTTTGTTATTTAATCAGCAGGAAGTTATTGAAGTACATGAGGTCACATTCATCGTTCATCATTTGCTTTTCTTCATCTTGTCATGAGATACTCATGATCAGAGCAGGAAAGATCCTGATAAGATGAGAAGGATCAGGGCCTGCTGGATCCCGCATGTTGTTTACTGTCTCCAGTAAATGACAGGCTTTACTAAACATACAAGTTAAAGAAGCTGCGTTATCTTGTTTACTTGATATAATAGAAGGGAAGTTCATGTTCATTCCTCTTTAGTGTGTCATGTTCTAGGAAAGAACCTAATTGCTCCATGGATGTGTGACTACTAAACATACATGTATTTTACTGATGAGTGGACTCGAAGACTGACAAACCATTTATTGAGCATTTTAAAATGGCTGCTTGGCCTTATCAATAATAAAAATGGTTAAATACAGCATGAAAGCACCTTTTTATTTCTCCCATTGCTTATCAGTATCATTTCCATTTTCATTCTTACTGCTGCTTTTGCAATGAACACAAGATAAATGTATGAACCACAGAGATAAAACTACAGCATTACAAGAGTCAGGCTTTATGAAACAGATTGTGTAACATCTGTATTTTACAGAGATATTCAGATACTGTGCAGGTGGCTCCTGCTTCCTGATTATTCCCTCTATATTTGTGAATCTCTGCAGAATAATGTCCTATGTGGGAAGTACCTGTTCTACCGGGAAGCTGAGAATTTGAAACCTAGGCGTGACACTGAAGCAGCTGCCACCATGTTGCAGAAAGAAATCCACATTTAGCCTAGATTAAATTAGAGCAGGAACGCTGCTTTAGTCACATTGGACACTTCTCTGTGTGCGGCAGCTGCCGCGTGCAGTCGCCTGAAAAAAGGAATGACACTGTGTGAAATTTCCTGTTTTGCTGAATACGGTGGTGAAAGACAAAAATAATGTGGTCCTTATTAAGACTCGCTAAAACAGTATCAAGTCCAACATCATGCACGACTAATGGTTTGTAATGATGTGACTCTGTTACTGTCTCTAAGTGCATCGCACATGACCGCTGATCACAGGTCAGCCCAGGTGCCTCAGTCTGAGGCACCTGGGCTCAGATGCATTAATTCATAATGTCCTGTTGGAGATCACCTGAATGCAGCTCAGCGGAACATGAAACCCAGTCAGAGGCACCAACAACTGAACAGAGAGCTGCCACACACTCTTACATCACACCAGTCAGGTTCTGCTGGTCTGAGCATGTGTTGCAGACCAGTATGACCCACCACCAACATCATGACCAGCACAACGTCTCCCGTGATCTGCCACTTCTCTGCTGTGGCTAACGTTAACTGAGCTGCTAGACGCTAAACGCTCACAGAGTCTGTTTCTACCACCAGAATCCTGCTGGAGGTCATTTGAGCCGTGTCGCTGTGACCCTGTCCCTGTTTCCTGATTTGAATCCTTTAAGTGGAAATGAAACTGTGTGTCTGAAAAAATACTTGCTTTTATGAATTATGGGCTTCATGTGTGCTGACTCATTTCCCCTAAACATCCCTTCCTCTTGCTGAAATAATCAGTTGTCATGAGCCCTGATTATATGCTGGTGCTGAATTCAGTGAACAGAAGCGCACGCTGCTGCTCAGACGGGGGGGATTTAGACCTGGTGTTTACTGTAGTTCTTCCTCTTTAAAAGGAACAACAAAGCAGGGGAAAGCCACACAGACCAATATGACATCAATGGGTGTACTTCAGCAGAGCTTTTAAATTTAAATGAAAGAAAATTCACCTTAGTGTATTTATGTAAACTCTCTGTTTGCATGAGTTAAAACCTGTTATGTAATACAGATAAAATGCAGCCAAAGGACAGTAAGCATCATTAAACTGAGTAGGATGTGCTCCTATAGGGGTTGAGGAAAAGTATGCCTTAACATAACAGGCACCTACTGTAAACCTGTGTACAGTATATATACTGTAAACCTATACATATATACATATATACAGATAAGGTTTTAAAGAAACAAATGGCAACTGTTCTGAAACTGTTTGATATCAGTGTTGAACTGAGACATTGGAAGCTTAGTACGTCAGAATAACACAATGTAGTGTAGTGTGACTTAGAATTACTGTAAAGGAGTTACAAATTGAAATATCAGAAAACAAATGTATTCATGTGAAACCCATAAAAAGAAGAGGTTTCTATTTCTATTTCTGAATCTGATTTAAAAACAGATCATTAAATTTTACTGACAGTAAACTGCTTGTTTATTGCTTCATAGAAACACTGCAGGTTAATGAACTGTGTCAAACATCATGTGACGCAGAGGCAGCTATATACTGCCACCTAGTGGACAACATCTAACTTCACCAAAACACGAAAAGGCTGCAAACAGAGACAGAAATAATTGTCATCTTGTACTACACATGTTCTAATTATCAGCATTGATGCATGTTTTGCAGTTTGACGGTTGAATACAGGCCACAATCTCTCCGTGTGAACGTGCTGTACGGCTCGATGTCTTCTGTCGATGTCGCCTGAAGAGAGACACATGATTAACGTGACCTTTACTGCACCACTGATGAAGGTGTAACGTGTACGGTACCGTGTGAGGTGGACTCCTCTGTGCTTCTAGTCGTCTGCTGTTGAGACAAATGTACCTCATGCTTAGGTTTCAAAGCAGGAAATGAAAGGCGTGTCCTGCATCATATGAAACTCAGCCACAGAAAAAAGTAAAAACCCTTTATTTCAAATCTTAATAAGCTGCAAAAATATGAGTTTTAAAAATATCTTTAGTCCTAATTATCACAAATTATAATTTATTGAAATTGTATCACTGAGAATTTTTTTTACCTTACTATACTGTGGTAGGGGAATCTCAGAATCACGCCAAGTGTAATAGTGACAAATATTACACCAAGCAAAACACAAAGAAGGATCCTCTGGTTGGGGTTTTCCTCCGCTGTGTCTTTAAAACACACACAAACTATTGGTAGTGCTGCTCTATTTACTCTTTGATGTAGTAACCTAGTACAGTAAACACTGTACTGTGTGTACAGTAGCAGAACAAAAGTACACAAAGTACGTTTACCTTCTACAGTGATGTTGAGATGGACAATGTATGTCCCATCAAGATGTGAACACTCACAGGTGTAGTTCCCACTGTCCTCTGCTGTTAAACTGCTCAGGTGGAGGAACACAGTCTGATTCTCTATTATGAGTTTGAACCTGGAGCCACATCGATGTTTAAAGCCCTGTTTATATTCATACAGCAGCTGACACTGTTCTCCTCTGCTCCTCTCTCTGCTGATCCTACACATTATAAGTGTGATGACAGTCATTGAGTCATTGGTGCAGAGAGGAGTCACATCTGGTTCACTGCCGAGAGTTTTCACAAGCGTCACTGCAACAAGTCAATGAACCAGTAACAAGCTGTCAGTAACTTACACAAACAACGTAAATGCTTAAAATGACTTCCTGTACGTTACCTTCACTGCCATAACACACAGTTAATGGCAGAAGCAGAACAAAGCTCAGAGTCCATCCATCCATGCTGGTCCAGGATCAGCTGATGCTGCAGTGTACAGTGACCTGAGGGGACGACGACACACACGATCCTCTGATCTGGCTTCAGATTGTGACACCTCAAACTCTCAGCTGTCACAGACGGTGAAGCAGATGTGACCTGTTTTATGAAGGAAGTGCTTATGGGGCTGCTTCCACTTTCATGCAGTGTAATAACGCCCCAAAGGTAAAACTGAGAGATAAATTAGAAACATTATGGCTGAAACCATCAGTGACAACAACTCTGCGTAGTTTGATAATGTTTAAATGCACAAAACAGTGATAAGTGCAACCTTTCATCGCTCGTGGGATTATTATGATTATTATGAGTCCAACCTGCATCAAATGTGACTCTACATGTGTCTTGTAGTTCATGTGGTTTGTCAGAATCACACGTAAGATGCTGATGAAGTCTTCGCTTCTATCATCACATATTTAGAGATGAGCCAAAGCTATACATAGAAATTAGAGTAGTTCTAGCAGTTTGTTGCAAACTCAACTGCCTGCACGGTTTCATACGCAGACGCTCACACTTCAATCACCTGAAACACATGTGAAGTAAAAACACGACTGGGTGCAAATGAAACACTCACACAAGTATCTTTATGCCAACAATGAAATAAATTGTCTTTATTGAACAGTATTAAGCTGAAGGGCTTCACATTGAACATCTGACAGGATGCTCAGAGTTCAGTTATCACCCACCAGAAGACATTTGTCTCAGTGATTCAGGACCATCCATGTTTCACACAGTTTAATCAGCTTCACCAATGTTTTCATAGAGGTCATCATCTGGACCAGTCTCAGCTCGGTCCACTTCCTGATTATTAAAAGCTGAGTTCGTCCAGGGGACGTGTTGTTTAACAGAGGAGACGCTCTGGTACAGATCAGCTGTCGGCTCCTGGAGGCTTGTGTACAGGTTTTCTGGGTCAACATGGTGCTAGAACACACACACACACACACACACATGCACACACAGACACACACACCCACACACACACATGCAATTCTTTATTGCCCAACTACATTATGTTGGATGAAACTGAAGTCGAATCTATTTTTTATATTTCTGCCTTCAAAAGGTCTATTCCCATATGTGGGCTTATGTTTGTCAGTTTTCAGACGTTGTTGTAAAGGACAAATAGGCATTAGTCACCTCACAGCTAAAAGAGTCATGTGCAGATGCTCCAGGTGTTGCTGACTTTGAACACTGTCTTTAAATACAAAAAGACAACAGCATTAGTGCAACAACAACATCATACATGCAGAAGCAGAATCTGCAGCACATGAAAAACTAATTGGCAGGTTCAAATTATAGTACAAAAAATATTACAATGAGTGAGTAAAAATTATAATTCATTGAAATTGTATTGCTGAGAATTGCAGAGGTTTCTTACCTTACTATACTGTAGTAAAGGAATCTCAGGAGCACACCAGATGTAATAGTGACAAATATTACACCAAGCAAAACATAAAGAAGGATCTGAAGGTTCATTGGTTGTGTCAAATGGTTGGAGTTTTCCTCCTCTAAACATGGAAGAAAACATACTATGATGTAGTAACCTAGTACAGTAAACACTGTATGTAGCAGAACAAAAGTACACAAAGTACATTTACCTTCTACTGTGATGTTGAGATGGACAATGTATGTCCCATCAAGATGTGAACACTGACAGGTGTAGTTCCCACTGTCCTCTGCTGTTAAACTGCTCAGGTGGAGGAACACAGTCTTATTCTCTGTTATGAGTTTGAACCTGGAGCCACATCCATGTTCAAAGCCCTGTTTATATTCATACAGCAGCTGACACTGTTCTCCTCTGCTCCTCTCTCTGCTGATCCTACACATTATAAGTGTGATAATGGTCATTGAGTCATCGGTGCAGAGAGGAGTCACATCTGGTTCACTGCCGAGAGTTTTCACAAGCGTCACTGCAACAAGTCAATGAACCAGTAACAAGCTGTCAGTAACTTACACAAACAACGTAAATGCTTAAAATGACTTCCTGTACGTTACCTTCACTGCCATAACACACAGTTAATGGCAGAAGCAGAACAAAGCTCAGAGTCCATCCATCCATGCTGGTCCAGGATCAGCTGATGCTGCAGTGTACAGTGACCTGAGGGGACGACGACACACACGATCCTCTGATCTGGCTTCAGACCAGACAAAATATTATGAAGCGATCTCTGACTTCAACTGAACTCTACTCATCTGAGGGGAAATGGTTTTACAGGCCAGCGTGTGCTAATAGTTCCTCACTAAAAGTAACATCTAACTGTTTGAGTGGTTATGAAGGTCAAACCCTGAAGAATAACACGTGAAACTGAGTTGTTCAATCTTGTGGTTGTCACATATTTAGAGCGTGGTCGGCCTCACAGCTCAATGCTTCCGTCTTGAGAAAGGTAGATTATGAGTTACCTTCACAAACGAACACACAGCTCACATGATACATTCATAAATATAAAACAATGATTTATTATGCAATATATTTGTTTTGTATAGTGAAGTATTGCTCTGATAAGCCTGTAGTCACTGTCAGATGAATGTGTTCAACAGCAATAAAAACAAGTTCCCTGGTGGGTGAAATAAACATAATGCAGCCGTCCAGGATGGTCCCTGTTTAATTTTACACAGCTGTAACAGCTGGATGTCATTTATTTAATAAACCAATCTACAGCAGTCTCATTATTATTTGTATTGAACAATGAAGCATCTGAAGATGAACTTTACTAAGAGTTCACATAAACACAATGTTATGAAAGTTAAAGAATTAAATTGGAAAGATGGATTATATATGTTTATATACAGCGTGAACAAAGTTTATTAAAAAATTCAATTTATTGCTGCTGCTAGTGACATTTACTCAGAATTTTGTCTCCTTCCTGCTTTTCCGAGATTCCATTGTTAAACTGCTGTTTGGCGTCACTTAGTGTCGGCAGGTTTTATGTCACCCTGATGTTGATGTGTTACATTAAATTACCAGGTTTATCTTTGTAGTCATCTGATTATTGCGGGTTATTAAACAATCACCGGATATTTTAGTTTTAGTATTATTTTCTCCTTTAATGCCTTTTCATTCACACTGTTTTATTTTAACCTAACCAAGAGGAGGAGGCTCACTCTCCTTCACCACTAATTCTCACTGGTCTGATTTCATTTGACGTGACTCTAAACGTAAAAGTATGTGAATCTAAACACAATCGAGAACCTCAGTGGCAAATTAGCACCTCTTGACAAAAACGTATTCCAATGTCTGCACGATTTGACGTTAAATGTGTATTTGCATTCAAATGGTCCAGCACAATGTAATAACAGAGTGTACACACAGTTTCATTTTTATTAAAAATATAACACATCACCACAAAGTCTATCCACTCAAACCTGTCTTCTGCTAATGAAGTACTGCTCCACTAAACTCACTGTACTTGCTTATTTTGTACTTAAAAACAAATACAGTATTAATATGTAGGGAACTCTTACATCTACAACAGTATAAACACAAACTGTTAACATAAAATTATTTTAACTACTACTGTTCCTCAAGGTTATCCACATTACTGTACATCATGATATTTTTATAGATTTCACATTGGTCAATGTGTTTTCCGTTTACTTCCTTATTAGTGAAGATGTGTGACTAAATATCACTGTACTGTTCGTACTTCGGTCATCTGGATCCTACAACGCAGAAAAGCTTCATTAAATGTTTCATATTTGTGTTTTTTTTATATCTCCCTAGATTCAAATTCAGCAACACTTATACACTTGTCATATATTTAATCTTGTTTCATCTTGTAACTGTAACTTGTAACTTGTGCCCACAAAATTCAAAGGTAACATTCAAATGTGTCAAACATGTTTTTCAAACTTCTACTGTATGTCGTCAAATCTGGATGGGTTTTTTTTTTTCGCTAACAGTTTTACAAAAACCTACATTGTATTATGTGAATGATACTTAGATATTAACATTTTAGGTACTAAACAACATCTCTCACCAAAGCGTTGCAGGTTTTATATACAGATGTTCCAGATGTAGCTGAGGTCCAACAGTCTCTATAAATAAAAGTGACATCAGAATAACATCCATCATACATTGATGGTTGGTGTTAACGAATGCATTTCATCTGCATATATTCAAATCCAAGGTCACTGACACAGCGCCAAGAAACTAATGACATTACACCGATTTGGTTTTGTCAAGGAAAAGATTATTATTATTGATAATAATATTTTTAATTTATTAAAGTAATATTTATTGTTTAATTACATTAAGTAGGGTTCCCACATTAAAAGGAACCTGGTGCCCCAACTTTGAGGATTGTTAATGTTTCTACATTAAAATTAGATTATTATATTGAATCTGCTACTAATATAAACATTATTTGTTGTAAAAAGTTATAACATATTGCATCATTGAAAAAGAAAAATTACAAATTGAAAATTGACATAATTTATTCACCTTCTAAAATAATTACCTTCTACAATGATACTGAATAGAAGACTAGTTCTTCCAGTAAGGTGTGAAAACTCACAAAGTGAAATATTTGTTTATTTTATGCATCAGCATTATTATGTATTTGCATTATTTGAGGGTTTATTTATTGATTATCTGTTTAGAACTTCAACAGTCTCTTACCTAAGGCAACATCTCAGGAACAATCCAGTTATAATGATGAATACAGCTGCACAGCAAACACTGGTTATTACCAGAGTAATAACCAGTGTTTGCTGCACTTCAAAGTTGTCATCTGTACTGAGGTCTTCATTATCTTAAATAAGAATAAGAAAAACATGGCAGTGATAAACAATGTGCAAATAATAAGAGAAAATGGTACATTTTGTATAATTAATGTTTCTTTATAGTCGTAGATATGCTACAATTTCCTTTGTAATATTTGATTTTATGATATAGACACACTGACTGAAGTGTAACAATGGCATCATACACCAAGAAATAATCAGGAAAATACATAAAAGTATGAAATACCAAAGATAAAAAAAAATTACCTTCCACAGTGACATTCAATCGAAGCTTAGTTGTTCCACTAACACGTGAACATTCACAGGAGTAGTTCCCACTGTCCTCTGCTGTTAAACTGGTCAGATGGAGAAATAAAGAGTGATTCTCTGTTTTGAGTCTGAACCTGGAGCCACATCCATGTTCAAAGCCTTTTTCATAGCGATACAGCAGACGACAGTCTTCTCTGCTGCTCAGTCTCCTGATGCTGCACGTTACCAGAATGATAACGTCTGTTGTCTCGTTTTGCTTTGTAGCGTTGGAGCACAGTGGAGTCACAAAGTGTTCTCCCGCTGCTCTTTGAACAATAGTGGCTGAAATCATACAATCAAAAATTAATATGAAATGCAGTTACTAATTAACTTTTCTGTATAAAGTATCTGGACAATTTCCACAAGAACAGAATATTTAGCTGTTTTTCTACCTTCTCTGTCAAAGCAAAATGCATGTGGCAAAAACAGAAGCAACCACAGCTTCCATCCACCTATAGCGGTAAAAAATATGAGTTTCAATGTTTCATTAGTGCAAACTGACTGGTCCCAAGATACAAGTCAATACAATGAATAAATCATGATGCAGAGACAACAAACATTTCCTCTACTGTACCTTTAGCATTAAAACACAAACGCAGAGGGAAAAGCAGAACGAGTCTCAATTTCCTTTGTTCCATATCGGAGAGGAGTCGAACAAGAATGAGAGTTGCTGTCAGTGAACACAATGCCCACGTATAGTGTAGGGTGGAGGTCAAACACACCCTTTACTAAACCTCAAAGGACCCACAAGACCTTATATGTTTATGAGCGTCGGCCTTCACACGTCCTGAGTCTAGACCCCAGTCACAAACACAAAATGCAACCGTTGTTATGTCACAACATAATAACAGTAAGTTACTGCGTTCCCTTTTAATCACAACGCTGATAATTATGTCACATAAAGTGCACAAATAATACAACAACATAGGCGTCATTGTTAGCACCAGTCTCTTCTACTCGATATAAGATCATCTCAGAGTAATAAAGACTCTCAGTGACAGCAGTTCCACCTTTCACTGTGTGGCCTTTCTTCAGAACTGTTTGGTTGCAGGCCACTGAAGTGCGGGGGAGGCAAGAGTCAAGAGGTGTAACATCACGAGGCAGCAGAGACGTGAAGGGGGCTCAGTGTGGCCGGTGACAGGATGTTTACGCAGGAAGCAAAGGCACCGCACATCAGGTCAAGATCACGCGTGATTAATTAAAGCTGCTTCCTGAGTCAAAATGTCTCCTATTATAAAAGCCGGCACCCTGCTGACATCTATATCACATGTATCTCCACTCAGATGTGTGATGCACACTGTGTAGATGCACAGAGTAGTTCAATGTGTTCATGTATAATAAAGGTGAACTGTGATCTTGTAAAAATATTCAGTTTAAAAGTATTAGTGCTACTTTGTATGTCAAAAAGTATGTCAACTTAGTTTATTCATATTTGTTACATCAATTAATGCATCAATTCTGCAGGCTCTACATTAATGTTTCTTTATTCTTTCAGACTCATTTTAGAATGAGACACACTTTCAATAAAACCTTATCCATTATTTTGTTCTAGGAAAACGGCTTTACATGGAAGGAACTATAAAGTTTAAATTGTGTTCCTAAATGTACATTTGTGTCATTACAACATCTGAATAAAGTTCATTCTCTCTTTGTATAAAGGTGTCATATGGCTCAGGTTCCTCTAGCTCCTAAAAAAACAGAAAAGTAAATTTAAAATAAATGAGTGAACTAAACAGGAGACTGATAATCAATTACTCAGTTTAATGTAAAGTACCGTGTTTGGAAGAACAGTTAGTCTTTGTGACGATCTCCTGTTGGATAAAATAAAATTTCTTTAATTTATACATCAGCATTATTATGTATTTGCATTATTCAAAGTTGATGTATTTCTTTATTGATTATCTATTTAGAACTTCAACAGTCTCTTACCTAAAGCAACATCTCAGGAACAATCCAGTTATAATGATGAATACAGCTACACAGCAAACACTGGTTATTACCAGAATAATAACCAGTGTTTGCTGCACTTCAAAGTTGTCATCTGTGCTGAGGTCTTCGTTCTCTTAAATAAGATGAAGAAAAACATGACAGTGAAAACAATATGCAAACACTCTTAAACAGACAGAAAATAGTACATTTTGTATAATTAAAGTTTCTTTATAGTCGTAAATATGCTGTTGTTTCCTTCATAATATTTGATTTTATAATATAGACACACTGACTGAAGTTTGACAATGTCACCATACATCGAGAAATAATCATAAAAATACATAGAAATATGAAATACCAAAGGTAAATAAATTTTTTTTATTAATTACCTTCCACAGTGACATTGAATTGAAGCCTAATTGTTCCACTAAGACGTGAACATTCACAGGAGTAGTTCCCACTGTCCTCTGCTGTTAAACTGGTCAGATGGAGAAGTATAGTGTGATTCTCTGCTTTGAGTCTGAACCTGGAGCCACATCCATGTTCAAAGCCTTTTTCATGACGATACAGCAGACGACAGTCTTCTCTGCTGCTCAGTCTCCTGATGCTGCACGTTACCAGAACGACAACTTCTATCTTGTCGTTTTGCTTTGTAGCGTTGGAGCACAGTGGAGTCACAAAGTGTTCTCCCACTGCTCTTTGAACAATAGTAGCTGAAATCATACAATCAAAAGTTATCATCAAACATAATTTCAGCATTAGCTTGACTTGGTTAAATGCAGAATCAACGTCAAGTTTCAACGCACAAAAAAAGTTACAACCCTAAAACCACAGATAAAAAAATAACTTTCATGTTTTACACATTAAAACGGTTCATTACCTTCTCTGTCGGAGCACATGGTCAGTGGTAGCAGCAGAACCAGACACACTGGCCATGGACCCATCGTGGTCAGATCATCCAAGCGATAAGGCTCTGCAGACGTACAGTGCATTTTACTGTAGCAGGAATAAAGACGCAGCTGCATCGTTCTCAGCTACAGTAAACCTCAAACCTCCTCAGCTCAGAGGTGGGTTACTGTGAGGTCTTCTAGAAAGGAAGTGAGCGAGAGCTTTCAGGTTAGCAGAACGAGTGTGCAAGAGAAGCCCCCACACGCACGAGTGCCCACGCTGCCGACGGGTACAGCCGCTATTTAAGGAAAAGCTTCACAGCGCTGCCTGTCAGTGATGGGAAGTGTACGTGCTGCGTCGTAGCCAACATCTGCAGCACCGGCTGCTTTATTCACACTTGGGCTGAGAGAAGGAGCAGCACAGCAGCCACAAGAACGTTCACGCTGCCTTTTGATATAGAAATACAGCCTCGGCGAGTGTGTAGCGCAGAAAGGCCTTTAAGACTATTTGGAATAAGAAAATAGTGACGTTCTGTTTGGAGCTTGATGTTTAAACTTTTATTAACTAAATGCAAACATTTAAAAGCTACTATTAAAAGGCAGAAAATCCCAAATGCATCGTTCTTTGAGTACAAACTGACAGCAAAGCGTAAACTGAACAGGAAAATGCAATAAATCATTTTAACCATTTTACATTCATTATGTTTATACAACATAGAACATGAAAATCATGTTCATCATCAGTATCTTTTTATCACAAGGTTACTGTACATACATTCCCTCACAGGAAATATGGTTCTACGGACGACGAGTTTCATTCAGATGTTCATGTAGATTAGATCAGGGTCTCTTCCAGTCCTACTTCCCTTAGTGTTTCTGCCTGGATTCGTTTTCCTGCCACACTTCTGGAGGACATCAGCTGAGAGCTGCTGAAGATTCACATACAAGTCCCCTGGTTCAGCTTCGCCCTGTAAAAAGGAAACAGTTTAGTTTCTGTGTGAAATGCTAACGTACGGCGGCATGTTTGTATCAGGTTGAGCTGTGAAGCTTTTGGGACGTGACGTCCTGTCTCTCTTTGCACCTTTAAACTCTCAAATGACTTTAAATTTCCTTCAAGGCGTCCAATCATTTATTATATTATGCTAAATGTTCGTAGGCATCAGGAAACTAAGCCTGAACTGCAGCTGGTGACATTTTTGGTTTCACCATCTTCTCTCCCTACGCTTTCAACACTTTATACCACTTGTGAAAATGAGCCCAGCATTTACTGTCAAAAGCAGCTCTTACATTTGTTGTAAGCAGCGAAGAGCAGAAAACCCCATGTGCAGGAACTCCACGGCGGCCGGCCTCTGCACGCTGCCTGAAAATAGCATTGGTAATAGGATTAATAGGAAATAACATGTAGAACAACTGCAAACTGTGTTTTATACATTTAGAAGCAATAGAAATGCTACATGAAAACAGGTCCACGTCCATTACTGCTAGAAACATTCTCCACTAAGAACCTGCAGTGTTTCTTCCTCAGAGCGAGTCCAAGCACAAATCCAGATACAAGCACAAGTGCAGCAGCGTTAGTGATCACTGTGGTTCTACTGAGCATCGTCAGAGCAGAGCTGGACTGTCCTTCTCCTGAAAAGAATTCAACACAAGCACTTTGTCTGCATCTAGAATGGGTCTCGCAACAATATTACACATTAAAAGTATTATCACAATAACTGGAACATTCAAATGATGTTTACCTTGCACCATGAGGTCAATGTGGAGCTGATTGACGCCGTGGGCGTGTGAACAGTTACAGGAGTAGCGGCCGCTGTCGTCTGGCGTTACGTTGGTCAGGTGGAGGAACACGGTGCCGTTCTGAGCTCTGAGGCTGAACCTGGAGTCACATTCGTCTGCTGAGCCTTGTCCGCGTGGATACGCGAGACCACACGCTGGTCCCCGGCTCCTCATCGTCGTGACCGTGCACATAATAGCAGTGATGTTACCCAGTGTGGCGCCGTCACACACTGGAGCCACGACAGGTTCTCTCCCGGTGCTTCTCACAGCAGTCGCTGCAAATAAAGGAAAATTCAATCACAATCGCATGTTGGTTTGAACTTCTCACGTATAAATAGAAGATATATGTGCAAAGGACGCATTAGGACAAACTAAAAGAAATAAAACTAAACTAATTCAATTAAAAAATATATATCTCTATGAAGTAAGAAAAGCTTCAGTGCAGTACCTTTAACATCAGAGCCAACGTACAGGATCAGAGCCAGGACGAAGCCCCACTTCCACAGACTCATAACGGCACAGTCTAAGCTGTTGGAAACCAGTAAACGCTACTGGAGTGAAGACGCTCTGCACCAGTCTGGCCCTTTGGCCAACTAGCCCTGATTCTTACTGTACATGTCTTGAAAAGGAAGTGCAGCTCATCAGTGCTTTGACTTTTCACTGAGGGCACTTTCACAGACTGACGATATTCAACACCTTTTTTTATAGATAGGAATCGATTTTAAACGTAATGTCTAACTGTCGAGAGCAAAGATGCTAACACAAACTGTTACACTTACATTTAAAGTATGATAAAGGTTGTTGCAAAGCCATCAAACGTGCACAAACCACTAGTTTCAACCAATCAGAGGCTTTGTCACAGTCTGTTGTCTGAGAACAGCACATGACTGTTGCCACAGTTCACAGTTGTCTTTGACGGCGCATTGGTTTGTTGAGCAGAGGAGAAAGCGTCTTTATCTCCGTCAGGTGGAAGCTTAGATCTGGAAACCGAGCCGTCGCACGAGAGCCTGACAGGCTGACACCACAGAGGCAGGTTGGCACCGAGCAGGTTACCAAGTCAAAGTGGCCATAGTGCTTCAAACGGCTGGCGTGTTGCAGCCGAAGAGTGAAACTAGGCCAAATGTTGGTCAATCACACACAAAAGACCATAATATGTGAAGCTGAGGTACAGAAAGACGCATGTCTTTCTCTCTATAGTTTAAATTTGGCGATCGAATATTGTAAATCAAATCTGTTTTACATCAGGTTTTCAACTCTGTTGCACTCATGAACAGGAAGAGAAAAAACCACACAATGTAAACTACCCTCGTCTAATTTTGGCATCTCTGTTGCCTCCACACTTTCACTCCTTGTGTTGAGTTCACAGGTTTATGAAAAACCCTCCAGAATCAGTTCAGGGCGGCTGTGCACCAGCTGAGCTTGGCCCAAACGGGATGAAGCAGCAGCGCAGTGATCTTGAACACGCCACATCTACTGTACAGACACGGATCCGTCCATTCGCTGACCCCCCAGCAGGGGTCAAACCTCAAGTCGACAGCGTGCTGTGAAATGACCCTGGCAGCAGTTCACACCACACAGGAAGCCCTTGGTTGAGGTTGCTGGTGCCAGCATCAGTATGAAACCTCTTTCACTGACCCTTTCCAATATTGCTCTATTTATTGAATGAGCATGTTCGATAAATGAAATAGAGCTATTCTTAGCTCAGATCCTGGGAAGATTCTATTTGTTGACATTTTTGACTTTGCTAAAGATCAGGTCGCGTCATCGATTTTGTATGCACAAAAACGAGGCAACTGCAAAAAGCACCTCTGGTTTTTGAAGCAACTCTAGACCCAAACCCGCAGCTTGAAAAACCCCTTTGTTTGTCTTTGGTCTACGACTTGTGGTCATAGTGTCAGACAATGTGTTAGGCCTTAAATGAGCCAAGTGCATTATTGTATCCACGACACAGTACAGGTACGATACTGTACAAGTGCTGTACCAACGGAGGAGCTACATTAATGCTGGTCAGATTGTGTTCAGACACATTGATTACTGGTCTTTCAGTCACGATTGAGCGCAGCAATCATTTATTGGGGGGGGGTGAAATTCCCCCCATACCTCTATGTACTTCCTGCTCTCAGTGCATCTTCAACAAACAGTCTAAAGGAAGTAATTAACACGTACTATTATATTCAGCGATTTGCAGCAATTTCTTGTTTGAGCTCATCCTTGTTGATCTTTATCTTTAGTTTCAGCTGCATATGACGACGAGGACGACTTGCTGTATTTTAGTGTCAAACATGGCAGCAATGTGTTTTAAAAGGGAACATCTGCGTTTTTTCCATTTCCTCTTTGAAGCCTTGAGCCAAACCATGACCCAGATATACAAACAACAAACACTCCCAGCTACTCTGTTCTACGCCTTCTTCTGTAAAACACACATTTTTTGCAGCATAACATTGACTTGATTGACCAGCACGGTACGCTGTGTGTCTAAGTACTTGTTTAGGAGGGTGAACATGCCTTTGAAACACTGGAAGGGAAACAGATGAGCCTGTGCACGTTTGCAGCAGCTTTCATGGTTGTCTGTGAACCACTGACCTTTCTGATGGTGTGGTCAGCTGATGTTTACTGAATACGTTAACTTTACCTCAAACACAAAGCCATGTTGTATATTCATATGACATTTGGGTATTAAAAAAGTAGTAATACAAGTATAAATATTGCCTAGTGACCGCCCTTCAAAAAACATGCTGTTAAATTAAAGGAATTAAAGGAATATTATTCTAGAGAAAGACCAAAATGGGACGTTTATGGAATAAATGCTAAAAGGTAAACTTTGTCCATAAATGTACATGTCAAATCGCCCTGTGTCCACGTGGTGGCGCCACGTGGTCAGCAACTGATTTGATCTGACTCAAAGACTTCTGGGTAATGTGTACTGCAATTTGTGTGTGCGAAGCGAGCATCGTGTGCCGCTCGGACTGTTTACACCACAGGTAAACGTTTACAGCTGGAATGTTTGCCTCAACACACTTAGCATTGAATGTAGTTGCACCGTGTTCACGTTTGCTGTGCAGTTTAACGTCCAGCAGTGCCTGTGGGATTTTAGATTTCAGCTAAGCTAACTCCCAAAGTTAGCTTGACAGCGGTGTCGTGCAGGGACGTTGTGTTAACCGATTCACGTGTTTCTCATCTCGTGTTTGCTCCCGTCATTCTATCTGCTTCTTGCTGACAGGTCGCCGGTGTGTAGAGGCCATAACGTCAGACATCGGCAGACAGACCCACTGAGCTGCAGGTCTCCGCCATGGTAAGTGGTGTTAAACACCGTTAATGTACGTTTATATCGAGGCCCACAGTAGTCTAACGGTGACACGGTGCAGGTTCTGTGTCATGTGGAGTGTTCTGCACGAAGAGCTGATGAGCTCATCCCGTTTCCACTTAATTAAAACACACAAATGTGATGTTGCAAATTTGACTCATTTAAATGGAAACATAAAAATGTGCCGTTCTCATCAGCAGGAGGACCTCCGCACCGTGATGTCCTGGTTCTCCAGCCCGGTGTACAGCCGCTACTGGCAGCACTACCAGCAGGCCACGGCCTGGCACCAGCGGCACAGGCGTGCCTATCAGAAGGCCCTGGAGGCCGCCCGCGGCCCCGGCGGCCGCCAGGAGCCGCGTCCCAGCCGAGCCCAGCGCTATGCGGACTGGCACTGCAGAGAGAGCGACAGTGGGGACGGGGAGGACGGCGACCAGGAGAGCAGCTCCGACAGCGACATCGAGTGCGACGTCAGCAACATGGAGATCAGCGAAGAGCTTCGGCAGTACTTTGCCCAGACTGAGAGGCACAGAGAGGAGCTGAGTAAGTGAGCAAGAGGCAGGATTGCCCCGATGGACAAGCGCCAATATGTTAATGGATTAAAAAGTTAAGGTGACATTGTTGTCTCACGGTTGTTGACTTTGGGACATGGATGTGATGGCATAAAGGCCCTATAACTATTCAATCTTTACTTCTGAATGCCAAAACAAATTCATGCTTTCATTCAAGCTTTAAACGCTGGACCTGCAGCAGTCTTGTATTTCACAAGTGACTTTCCTTTGGACTAATCTTTCATTAGTTTCATTAGGTGATAGGTGGGATGATATATGAGCCGTATGCAACAACAATGGTTTAGACTCCTAGTAATAAAAACAGAAAGGCAGTCTATAACGCCACAAAACGTGCAGGAATCAAAGAGAGACAACACTCGACACATTTTTCACCAAATTGTTTAAAACGGTGTGTAAAAGTGCAGCTTTGAGTAATAAAATATGAGAAGGTGAAGAGACTGCTGTCAGTCTATAAATAATAAAGTGTGTTTTGTGGTCTTTGCAGAGAAGCAGCAGCAGATGGAGGCTGAGCAGCAGGACAGCTACGTGCCAGCCGACCAGGACCTGCATGGCGTCTCCTGGAGGAGCACTGCGGCGCCTCCCTCCGAGCGGCCTGGTGAGAGACGCGGGGCTGAGATGAAGAAGCTTTATGGCAAGGATGCAGCCAAGATCCTGGGCATGGAGGCGGCGATGCAGCTCACGTTTGATAGAAACTGTGACCTCAGGCAGCCCAAATACTGGCCTGTCATCCCACTGAAGCTCTAACGGCCGTGGGCAGGGCTGTCAGTTGTTGGATTTGGTGGAGATCCCTGCCCCGATCTCTGGGTGAGACGGCAGCTTTGTCGTGTAATGGACTGTGGCTGACGAAGCCGCTGATGCAGAACTAATGGTTTGGGTTAGCTCAGGGTTACAAGTTATTTTAAGCACAAAAAAAGTCACCTAAATTAGCAGAGCTTCTGCTTCACCAGACGCGGATGTCACTGACCTGTCAGCTGCTGCTCCAAATCACAACTTATGGTTGTGATAATACATGTGATGCTAAAGGTTTTTGTTCACTGTTTGCCAGTCATCTGATTATTATGTCAAACCCTCAGAGTATAAACACTAAACAGCACGTCCTTTAAATCATCCTGCAGGTGATGGAAAGATATTGTTCTAGTGTTTCCTTGGTGTTTCATGCTGCAGGAGGATTTTTCATTAACATAGTTTGACAAAAAACTATTTCCATACGCTATTCGCATGTAGACATGTTCGTCCATCCTAACCCAATTTTCACAAGTGATTTGTCACTATAGTGTCTAATTTTATTAGGTGTAAAGGTTTTTTTTTTTTTTCTTTAACTTTTGCTCGCTCCAACTCTTGCCTGTGGCACTTTTTAATATAAATTGTCTTTCAATAAATTGTTTTATACCTGAATTTTAATATCTTTGCTGACTCCCACAGTCCAAAAACATGCAGGGACTGGGGAGCTCAAATTGTCTGTACAGTAGGTGTGAGTGGAGGTCTCTCTGTGTGACCCTGTGATGGACTGGTGACCAGAATGAACCCACTCTAAGAGAGTGAGTTAGTGAATGCCTGTGTAACATGAATCTGGTCCTTTATTGCACGAGTGCTATTTGATCTCTTTTTGCAACCTCTCAAAAATATGTCAGGATCATAGTCGTCTGAAGTGTACTTCTTCATGTCCTACATACATGTACTGCATTTTGCAGCACAGAATCCTTAATCATGTTTTCTTATAGGTGTACTGATAAGCAGACGTTAGTGCCACATCTTTATTTAGTATCTGTGCTTAACAGACTAAGAGTCACGTGTTTTTTCGTCTTCATTAGTGTCATCTGCCAGCTGTAGGTAACGTTTTTGATCAGTAGTTTCCTCTAGAGCTGTTTTCGGATATATTTAAGTAGTTTGTCCAGACTTGTGGCCTTGGGGCTTCCAAAGGTTCACTAGATGTTTAAGAGGGGTCATGAGATGATTAATGATACAGGAAAGAGGTAACAGAGCAGTTTTTGTAACATATGGAAAGCTTCAGGTTGGTAATTTATCGTCTACACTGCAGGCATGTAAAGTTTTGAGTTACTCTACTGAATTTACTTGCTTTTTTACTTAAGCCTACAGCCATTTAGAGGGAAATACTGTGCGTCTTCTTTTATATAAATTGGTGGAGCCATCTGAGCAGTTTATGGGGGAGTTCAATTGCTGCAGGAGCCGCCAACACATAAACTGGGCCTTCTTTGGACAATGTTATTTTCCAAGATTGAAACCACTTGTAATGAATTAAATTATCATGACGATGATGATTACAACATGGTCATATTTTAAATATAAAAGATAACAGCAATACACTATAGCTGAGACTATAAAATAGAACATAAAATAGGCATCACTGCATACAAGGGCCTAATGTATAGATGTGCTGTTATTTTATAATCTATTAAAAATGTGTACTGCACACTACTGTGGAAACAAACTCAGTATATGGTAAAAAATTGCTAACATATTTTTGTTTATGAAGAAATAATGAATGAAACATTCGGTCTAAGTGATATTTTCGTACGACATGGACATCCGATAAAGACACGTGCGGGTGTTTGGATTAACGGAGCCTGCGGCCGTGACGTCACCCGCACCCGCCCGTTCCTGAACGGGACGTCCAGTTGTTTTCCTGCTGCCCCCCTTCAAACAACCTGTGGACCACATCTGGGGCTCTTCTCTCCGTTCGTCTCAGGGCCGTCTTCCACAGCAGCTCCAACATGGGTAGGTGAACCCTCGTCTCCGTGTCTGTCCGCGTTCGTGCCGTTCTCTCGCAGAACCGATCAGATTAGTTTTGCTTCTTTCTTTTGCGCATGCTGCCTTTTCTGCGGGGATCTTTTAGGTCGCGTGCGCTGCGTGTGATGCCGGACGCTTATCGTCGGGCTAATTTGCACGTGCGCTCATCGGGTTGAGCGCAAAACCTCCACAGTGTAACTTACTTCGTCTAATATGACGTCATTAACCTTCACATTGTCGCTCCAGTAGGAGCCCAAATCCACGCGTTTCAGGAGAATATGCTGCTGTACGTTCACTACTGGTACCGCTGTGTTTTATTACTTTGTTCATGGTTCTTATGTCACTAAACTTTGGATGTGTATCATAAAGGAATCACATGTTATTTCAAAATGTGCCACTGAGTGTAACTTTGTCCAGCATTAAAAGTGCTGAACAAAGACGATCTTCTTGTTGCTCGGTAACTATGAGATTACCTGTGTTCCAACGAGGACTCGCTGCCAGCTCCTCATGTGAGAGTTGATGTTGATTGGATTAAGTGGGAATGATCCATTTCCCCACTGTGGATTATTCAGGCTTCAGCAGAGTCGCTGCTGTGTGCGACGGCTGAGAGCTGCACAGAGCGCAGCGTTTGGCATGTTTCTTTGTTGGCGACGGAGCTTCTCAGCTTGAACATGAACAATAGACATACATGATGATACAGTCACAGTGAATGGGGTTATTAGTTTAAACGTGCGTGAGATGCGGTGCTTTACAGCATACCGTCATCTGTGTGTTCTGTATGTGTTGTCACTTTAAACTGGCATTCATCATTTGACTAAATAAGAATAAATGCAAATCGACCCTGGCGCTGATAAGATGCTGGGCGATTTAAAAATAACCCCGCGTTGGGTTGTGATGCTTGGTTTGTTCGGCCGAATGTCGTGCTCAAACCGAGGCCTCTGTGATCTCCCAGCAGTTAGAGTGATAATGCATTAGCGCAGACCAGCAGTGAGGCTTCAGATGCGAATCTCATCACAGCCTCTGCAGCTGAGCTGTAACAGGCATTCCTTCCACGGCACAGGCGGCGGCACGCGGACCGTGGCTGTGGACGCGATCGCCTCATTTGGTTTCCAATTTGTCCGGGGAGCCGTGCAGACCAGAATGCGTTGGCCACAGTTCAGCGCTGTGTGTGCTTTACTGGAGGCTGGCCTGAAACCAGTCCGATCCCATTAACGCCGCGTCCCGAACGCTACCAACTTCTCTGCACCTCTGTGCTCCTTTGTCTCTCTCTCTCTCCCCATTCACAACATCTGTTTCCAATAAGGCGGCAGCCCTGTTTATCGCCTCCGAGCCAGTGAGAAGTTGAGAACAGACAGGATGTAAGCAAGTGACATGATTTACTGCGACGGGGAGCTGGAGCCATTTTTCTGCTGGAAGCCATCGTGAGCTTCCTGTCGTTCAGCAGTTCCTTCGTGCCTCTTGTTTTCCCAGAATGCTTGGGTCTTATCAGCATCAGCATCATCATCCCAGTTTCATGTTCATCTGCTCCTCTCATCATCTCGCCGCTCATTGTCTTTATCATTATTCCTTCCATTACCTCCCTGCCCCCCCCTCCTCCTCCTCCTCTCCTGTCCTCGTTCCTGAATTTGCTCTTTGTGCTCTCCCTCTTTTCTTTTTGTTTTGCTGCTGCAGTTCTTCTCCGCGCGGAAACTCGTACCCCCCTCGCATCCTCTCCTGTGGATTTGCAACGCGCTGATCCGCAGAACGTAGCAGCCATCAAGCAGACACACTTCAAAGGCTGCAGATTGTTTTATTCTGAAGGAAAAAATGATCAGTCATCTGGAAAAAGAGAAAGTGGAACGATTCACTGACCTGATTAGAGCAACTCGACACCAACACTTAAACTGCTGCAGAATGACAGTCTGGGGAAGAACATTGTGTGAATACTGTTTCTTCTGGTTTTAGTCACTGAACTTTTCCATCAATGCTTTTAACACTGTACAGTGTTTTTCTTTAACATGCTGAATTGGTCACAAAACCAGATAAGACATATTCAAATTATTCCACTTCGGTCTTTAACAACCTTGTAACTTCTCTCCACAATTTAATCCACAGTTTGTCTTCATTAACAAGTGTTGATTTTTCGGCGTTAATTATGAAGACATGAGAGCTGCTTGTTCAGTCACACAGCTGATTCAGGAGCAGCCCTTTCCAAACTATCTAAATGTGTTACATTATGTAAGCAGTGGCTCAACTGTTGATGGTTCCGCCATGAGAGTCTAATTAAGGCCGACATTTGGTAAATTTGGAATTAGCTGCCACGCAGAGCTGGGCTGATGTGGAGTAGGTACTGTAAGTGAAGGCAGATATGAGGAAGTGGAGACGCTGACTGAATTCTAATGCAGGCGAATGGGAAGAAAATGTGGCCAGATGCCAGAATGTTGCTCAGCAAAGCGTCTACTTAAAATAAGTGGCTGTGGATGGACAAGTTAGTCAATCACTAGAGCTGGCGAGCTGAATGCACAGCTGAGACTGTGTCTACACACACAGTGGCTGCAGCGCACACAGCTGCACACAGCTGCACACAGCTGCACACAGGTTGACCAGTTTATTTGGATGCGTCGTTTCATGCGGCTCGTTCTGACCTGAATTATGAAAGCTGTGAGGTCTAACGCGGCTCGTGTTGGAAAGCAATGACAGCTCCCACCATTTTGTACTGTCCATCTCCTCCAGGCTGAAGGTCAGCGCTGTCAGCAACACTTACGATTGATCACACACAAACACAAAAGTTCACAGGAGAATAATTAGACACAAAAATATGAGGACTAGCCTGACCTCTGGGAAGAACTCACCACATCCACGTTAGGTTAAAAATGTATCTGGTGTAAATCCTCACATGACCGAACTACCACCCCCCCTCCCCCTAAACTCACTTAGACATGGAAAACAATTGCAAATTTCCACTTCTACACATTGTTTTCAAATTTGAAAATGATATAATATAATAATCTTTAAACTGTGAGTTTGACATTTCTCACAGGACTTCAGTCATGTTTTAGAGTTCATGGATAGTTAAAGCAGATGCACATGATTCAACTATGGCTCATCAACACATTTAATAACTTTTCTTTGTTTTTAATAATTCTTTTCTATCATGCTCAAAAGGTAAAGTCAGGCTGTGTGAAGAGTCTGTCTGCGGAGGTGTTGATGCTGATGAGGGGACTGTTCGCAGCTGTGAAATACAGATAGACTTATATCTGTTAACATTCTTAGTTTGTGGTTGTGGACCACATGATCTCTTTCATGATGTTTAAATTGAACATTTTTCTCCAGTAGCATTTCAAACATGTGTTTTCTTCACCCACCTCCCAAGCCTCACATTTGCTTTCATACTCTGGCTCCACTTGTCTCTTCCCTGTCATTTTAAACTCAGCCCAACGGCTACTCTGATGTGTTGAAACCGGTTATCGTCAAGAGGACCTGTTGCCATGGCGACGCGGCAACGCACAAAGCTCAGAGGCAGGGGCATCGTTTCAAATCTCGGCACATGCGAACAGCCGTGCATGTGAACACACGAGCCCACACAGACAATATATAGACGCAGCATAAATATATAGGCCTGAGCATCAGACAGCCAAGGATAGCGATTCTCCCTCACCACACTCCCACCTCTGCAGTGATGGTGATGATGATGATGATGAGCCCACCCTGTTTTCCATATCCTCCACACAGTGACTCACACTGTGCTTGTGTGCTGTAAATGGAAGCGGCTCTTATCCCACATTGCTGCTGGCGTGTGCGGCAGTTCGGTACAGTAGGTCACAGGTGCAGTAGCTCCAGAGTCACATGACTCAGGAAGCTTTGGCGATGGGGGGGTGGGGGGGTTGTGTGTTCGTGGTTGAGGTGGGGTGTGTAATTGCTGTGATGACGATGACAACGTAACATCATGAGGAGCAGACTGTGGACCAAATCTGGGCCAGCGGGATTATCAGCTCGTTGGCTAAATTGCCGCTGGGGTGGGTGGGGGTGGGGGCGGGGGGTTCTGTGGGCGTGTGCGTGTTCTTGTGAAGGTGTGTGTAGGTTAAGCCGTTCTGACGGGTGTCACATATCGTGAATAAAGCAAGATATATCGAGAGATTCTCTCACTTTGATTTGATTTCTGCTCCAGTAAAGAGTGGGTGTTCAGTCAGGCGTGAGTGGGAGAGAGAGAGAGAGAGAGAGAGAGAGAGAGAGAGAGAGAGAGAGAGAGCGAGCGAGAGAGAGCGAGAGTGTGAGCTGAAGGCCAGAACACACCCTTTGCTGCCTTAGTCTGCTAAATGCTCCACAAATCATTTCACATTGTGCAAATGACCACGTTTGAACCATTGGCTGAATATTTTGCATCTATTTGCATTGAAGTCGACCATGCATTGCACCTGCTTTCTGTTTTAGCCTGCGATACAGAGAACAGGATTAAAGGAAGGACAATCTGCTCTGCGTGTTCCTCTAAAAGTCCTGATAAGACTTCATTTCAAAGAACACTTTGTCCTTGTGCCGGTGTCTTCAGATACACTGGGTCTGAGTGTGTTTGAGATGGATTAACCTCTGTGAGCATCAGACGGTTCCGTTGAGGGATGAGAGGGAAGCGTCTCCTTGGCGACCAACAGCTGAGGGCGGGGGGCGAAACTGGGTCATCACCACCACAGATTAAGGGCCCCGATCTGGACACACATGCACGTACTCCGATGAGCACACACACATGCGCAGACGCACCGGGCACCGTAGGCGAGAACGCAGTGTCTGCAAAGACGCTTCCCGGTGAGTTCAGGTGGAACACGCTGCTGTCTGCGCACAAGCCCCTTAACATGAACCTAGGCTGAAGCATCAGCCTGCTTTTACTGGGCTATAAAATGAAAACAGCAGGTCCGACGTCGTCCTCGCTCCCGTTGTTCTTCATCTCATTCCCAGTGACACGCAGGCCTGTATCAGACGCACACAGGCACCTCTGGGCAGCGCTGTGGTCTCCTGAGGCGCGGGTCAGCAGAGGCGGTGCAGTAAGTCACAGCGAGGGCGACCTCCGGGACCAGAGCTCGCTTAGTGCCAGCGCTTCACCAAGGAGCAGCATAATGGCTGCGATCAGCGTGTCGGAGCACGGCTCAGAGGTCAACGCGTGGCTGCGAGCGAGGCCGCGGAGGCAGAGGAGGCTGGAGACGAAGGCGCCGACGGTCGCGTTGACCCCCACACGACCCGCAGCTCCCGGTCCAGTCCACGCAGGACGTTGTTTACACCAGTGCAGCATCACGACACGCTTTAAACACGCTGGCAGCGCGTCAGCGGCCGTAGCCCTTAGCAGAGCGGCTGTAGGACCGCAAATTGTTTTACGGATGTTTCAGTAACAGGATTTAGTTTTCGTCAGCCTCTCTTTTCATTTGCCGTCAGCAGATTCGCACTGGTACAAGACCACATGAGAAGTTTTCTAGGAACTGAGCATCGCAACAAGATCTGAATCAATGCAGCCTCCGGGTCGTGTTATGCGTCTCCATGGCAACAGCAGTATCACTCTGAGATCAGACTACTCTCGTGTGGAGGATGTGACCATCAAGAGTCTCAGCTTGAAGATAAAATCTTTGAAGCCCGAGTTGAATTTAAAGCCAATTACGATGATCTTCGCAGAAGCGTCCGGACGCTGCTGTCGTCCTTTTGTTCCTCCTCCACTGCTTCATCTGCAGACGACGGCCTCGTTACCCCGCTCGGGCTCCCCGTCCTCGTCTCCGTCTCGCTATTATAAGAGCAGACGGCCGTCGGAGCGGCTCTGCCTTTAATGGAGGACGTTAAAAAGTTTCCGCGGCTCCTCTGAAGCTCAGCTGGCTGAATATCGCTCAAGACGACGCGTGATTCAGCCAAGTCAGCTGGTGCATGTGTCAACTCGCAACATAAGGCTTTAAAATGTGACAGCGCTTTAAGCAGTGGCACACAAGCTCGGCTCCACGGCCCGCGTACATGGATTTATGGTCGGTGAACTGCCTCTGTCCTCTGTCTACGATAAACCCGGCTTTATTACTGCTCATGTCTGTATAATACACTCTGCACAGGCGTAGTCATTATGTCTGAAGGGGATTATCTATGAATCCACAAACCTGACACACACACACACACACACACACACCATAAGCCACACAAAGCCAAATAATTTCTCTTCCTACAAATCTCTGCGTCCATACATTAAATTGAATTGATGCAATATGCCGTGTGGAGCCGTGTCACTCTCTCCAGACTGAAATCTCTTAACAACCTTCAGACAAATTGCCATAACATGTCCACTGTGTCCAATGAAGACTCCTACTGGCCCTGATGTTTCCAGCAGGTGGACATTAGAGACTCCAACGGGTCCAGTATTTATTTCTGAATAGTATGTTGATGCAGTCCTTTCATGTTAAGCTGTTCTTTCTTTTAATGTACATTAGGTTGTTGTTGTGTAGCGAGTTGCTTCTTGAGATTCTGACTTGTTGTGTTGCATTTTTCTTGGTAGGATCTATAAGACTTTCTGCATTTGTGTGTGTGTGAGATGTTGTGATGGTGAAGACTGCCAGCGAGCACTGTATCTCATCTGCTGGACAAGACCTTAATCTGTGTGACCCAGAGGGGATTATGGGAACCGACAGTTTACAGTTCACGTAAACGTGTTTGTGTGTGTTTTTGTGTTGAGTTCAAGGCAAACGGACGAATCCAAAGGAGTAACGACACATATTTACCACATGTGGTTGTGGTTTCAGAAACATTTCCTCAGTCTGTTTCTGTCCCTGGTTCTACATGGTCCAGTATTTACACATCTGCTGCTGCAGCGTGAATCATATGACCTCAGGATGATTTCCATATGGGAGAAAATACGAAGCCAGCGGTGGTGAACAGGTGATTTTTGTCTTCCCAACCTGCTTTACATTCAACACTGTGCCTTTGATGGCCGTGTGAATATTGTACATAACAGATAATTGTGTGCAAAGCTGAGGTATGAATCATGGCCTCCATGCATGGCTGCTTTCCATCAGGTGGGGAGCAGATGGTGTGTATCGTCACATGTTTCCATACTTGACTCTCAGGAAGTCTGTAGTCTGAGGGTTCATTCTAGATCTTACACTAACCTGTTAGATATGAACAGGTCCATAACTTTTGCATATAAATAAATATCTGGGTGTGTTTTACACGTTGACATTTTCAAATAATACTGCATCATAAACAAAACACCATTGGGGTCACAGGTTTGAACCTCACAGACACACTCACTCGTGCAGTGGCTCAGGTTTCCTCACAGCTCGGCATCAGAGAGGCTTTCAAATGTCAGGAGTCAGTGTGATGGTGACCCTGTTATTCACCAGCATATGGCGCTGATGGAGAGGGTGTTAATTTCAGCCCTTGGGGTAAATGGGTCCATTTAATGCCGTGGTAGCTGTTCTGTTGTCTGGTGTTTTGCTGGACGCATGGAGGGGTGCTGCCACCACCTTTGTCTGCAGCGTGGGAGGGGTGAGGAGGGTGGGGATTTCCTCGACTGTTCCACGGGCTCATATTTGTCTGAAACAAGGCCACGTGGGCTTGAATTAAAGCCTTATTTAAGAGGATTCGGGACAGATGGTGTCCCATTGTTTGAGGATGTGTTTATTATTAGAAAATAGGGTAAATGATGGGAGGTAGCCAAGACCCCCCCCCTCCACCACCACCACCACCATGCCTCTGGTAAACACACCACACCCACTTCTAATCATCTCTCACCTCATTTGACTTCTCATTGGGTTTCGGGATCTCGCTCTAAGCCAATCATCACTCTCGGAGGCAGACAAAAGACCCCACTGTAAATAAACAAAGCACATGGCTGGTCATCAGTGGAGGGGATCTGATTGGTTTAAAAGTGAGCCAATCGAAACTCGAATCAAGTCAGGTACAGTTGTTTTTCCACAACCAAGGAGCACAAAATCAGGTATCAATAGATGGAGATGGGCAGTGAGCAGCAGTGTGTGTGTGTGTGTGTGTGTGTGTGTGTGTGTGCGTGCGTGCGTGCGTGCGTGCGTGCGTGTGTGTGTGCGTGCGTGCGTGCGTGCGTGCGTGTGTGTGTGTGTATGCGTGCGTGTTCTCTTTGTTCCAGTGGGATTCACGTCTTGGCAGCATCAGTGTTGGATCTTGTCATGATTCGGAACCCATCATACACAAACACATTTCTGTACTTTGGGGAGTTACGGTGCTGATTGTCTTCCTAAAATATGGTGGATACGTTTTTTATTCCTAGATCAAAATTGGTTCAGACTCGTTTGATGTGGAACAAAACTCAAAAGCCACAGTCAGCCTTTTCTCGGCCTCTCACACATTCTCACTTCTTTCTTATCTCACACACTAGATCTCCTTCTTTCTCTCTTCATCCCTCTCTTCTTCTCTCTGACTCTGTTTCACTCTCAAATCACCAGATGGAGAGGGGGCGGTGAGAGTGTGTGGTTGTGTGTGTGTGTGTGTGTGTGTGTGTGTGTGTGTGTGTGTGTGTGTGTGTGTGTGTGTGTGTGTGTGTGTGTGTATCCATGCACGCATGGCTACCCATGAGTTTGCATATTTACATCTTCTGCACATTTTGTCTTAATATAATGAATACCTGCAAATTTGAAACAATCGGGAGGAAACACTGGTGAAACAAACGCTCAGGGTTTAAAGCAAATAAGCAAAAGGCAACCGTCTCATCATTTATAAGCACATAACACCATCAGCCTCATTTGCGCCATGGTTTTGGGAGCCAGAAGCCTTATCTGACATTCGTGGGCAGCTAATCCGCATGTGCGAAATAAATCAAATCTGACAGCGCCTATGCATCTAGAAACTGGATTGTTAATATACATAGAGACAGCGCTAAGCTCTTACAGGGAGAGAGAGAGAGAGAGAGCGAGCGAGAGAGAGCGAGGGAGAGAAACGGGGAGAGGGAGGGTGTGTGCGAGGGAGGCAGAGAGAGAGAGAGCGACAGAGAGAGAGAGCATCAAGTCACCAGAAGAGGATCCACCATCCACACACTGTAAGGTACAATTGCCACAAGGAGACTATATTCCTCTAAAATAATGGATGGGACAAAGCCGGCCATGGAGTCCAACGCGGAGGAGACTCAGGACGAGGGGCAGGAGAGCAAAGGTAAACGCAACGGCACTTGCGTCTTCTCCTCTTTCCATCGGCGTCTGCGCCAGCCTCGACGGTTTAACCCAGTTGCAATGGCTTCTTGCTCGCGCGCGACACAATAGCGGTGCGCTTCCATTGGCCTCCTCACCTATTTGGGGCCGATTCGGGCAACAATAACGGTCTCGAGGGCGCAGATGGCCGAGATTATTCCCACAATCCTCCGCGCAATTTGGCGTTTTTTTTCTCGCTCATTCCGCGCGTTCTGATGGATTTGGACACTGATGGCGACAGAACGAGAGAGTGGGCGGGAGGATGTTGTAGAAGGTGCGCGGTCTGGTTTTATGGAGCGTGTATTAATGCTAATTTGCTGCCGCACCACCGTGGGCTTATTTCTGCCTAATGAGCGGCTGATGAACGGCCGCGCGCCGCGCTCCGCGCGCGCCTGCGTTGTTTTCCGCCAGGTGTGGAGCCGCCGCTGCCGCCGTCGCCGTCGCCGCATATCCCGCCGTTTGATCCGTCGGCAGCGGGATTAGTCGATGGCGTCGGTGCGTGAAGCCCGCGCGTTGCGTGACCGCAGCGATCGGGAGGCTGCAAAAGGAACAGTCCGGCGCCACTTGACGCAGAGGCTCGTCCGTGACCATCAGTCACAACCCGTCACTCACTCATGTCGGCTGTTGCGGGGCGTCCATTCAACTGTGGCTTTGTAACACACGCTATATTGGATCCAGCGACACAAAGCGTCGTTTAAATCCCACAGCGTCGCTCTGAATGTCCAAAACGGCCAGTGAAGCCAAATGACAGGTGTATTTGCAAAACAAATAAACCACATGAAGCCTGTGACTAATATTGTGTTCTAGAAACGCCGAATGCCTTCGATTGTGTCCGAACGAGGCAAACTGTTGCTGTTGCCGCGCGCACACCGTGTGTTGTGTGTTGTGTAGGCGTGTCCGTGCGTCGGAGGTCTCGGCGCGCGTGCAGAGTGGATGTGACGGATTTGTTTTCGCCTCGGTAGTAAAATCGCATCTCTCGCCGTGGAGGAAGCGGCGTCGGCGGTGAAGTGGCTTTTGAGAGCAGGCGGTTAATCGCCGACATCTTGTTTATTGATCCGCATTAATATGAATGACCGATTTATTCACAGCTCCGGTTTGATGCGTCCGTTATGGAGATGAGCCCCGTCTCCGCCACAGGTGTGTGTGTGTTGTGGATGTAGCAATAAAGAAATGATGACCACGGTGCAATAATAATAATGACTTTGATATTCACTGACTGCATTAGTCGGGGCAGCGCTGCAGCTGGCCTGATGTTCAGCCTTGATACGCGTCCCTGCACCTGCGGGGCTTTGCGGTGAAAACACTCATATGCAGCAACACCTGCTGTTCCCTCTGTTTCACCGCTGCACTCACTTCACGTCCACATGCTCTAAAATCTGTAATTAAAGTGATTCCTGGCGTCATCATAACTGAATGAATTATTAATCTAAAACGCCATAAGAGGTTTAGACACAATATTCAAAATGATCACTTGTGCAAATGTGGGCGTATTTGTAAGCGACTTCTCAGATGAATCATCATCGTCAGGATCATTTGCACACAGTCGGTTGATGCTGATGCGGTGACGTCAGCGTGGCTCCGAGTCCTTGCAGCACCTCTTTGACCCGTCACAGCCACACTCAGTTTGTGACGTACGGCGAGTGGGGTGTCCCTCAACAGTGGCGCTTCAGAAAGCCATTACATCATCGTCTCCCGAGGCGCGCAGCTACGCGCAGTCCAACGGGAGCCTCTATTATACAACTTCATTTGACAGAGTCTGTGTTTGGAGACCTTGAGGAAAGTTGTGCGATTAACCCTCTGTCGCCCTGGTTCCACGCGGTCCAGCTGCTGCAGCCTGGGCCACCTTCCAGGTGTGATGTTGTGTAACACAACAAACAGAGCAGAGCCAAAGCAGAGTGGCTTGGGCCGCGGCCCGTGTGTCCGTGTAATTATTTGTGCGTGAGCCGTCCACATCTGGAATGGGACCATCAGCTTACGGCCTCCATTAAGAAGCTGCAGATTTACAGTGGACAAGGAGGAGAGCGCTGCCGTCTAAGGAGCTTGTGTTGGCGCGTGCCAACGCTGCCGCTTCGGAAACGCACTTTCTGACTCGCAAAGCAGATGTCGGCGGGTTTAGAAGTGGGATATAACGAGATAGAATCAATGAAATGCCAAGGTTCCTAGGTGCTTTTGACACGTTGCTTGCTTGGTCTCATCCTTTAAGGCTGAAAGCAGCAGTCGGCTGATTTACCTCATGGTTTAGATTATCTTTGAGCTTCCTTAATTATGGTAAACGCGGCTCTTGATTGCACCTCCGTCATGTCTCTGCACAACACTGAGCTGAGCCTAATTACAAACGAAGAAATAAATGCAGCACAACGGAGGTCTGGCTCATAATCTGGAGGAGCGGGTGCCGCTGGTGGAGGTGGTGGAGGTGGTGTTGGGCACGGATTGATGTCTTTGCTTGAGTGCTTCCTATAATCTCTAATCTTGCAGAGCTACACTGAGCTCAGTATTCAGACGATGACACATCAGCCGCACTCTCTGAGGTACAATTAAGCCTGATTTCATTAGCATGAGACAGTTTGATTATAGAACGCCTCCTGTGTGACATTTTTATTTTTATCGTTAATGCGGTTCTTAAAAGCAGCTTTAAATGGTTCAAAGTGGCCCTGAGAGCGTTCCGGCGTCTGCCCGGCCTCCGTTGCGCTGCGCGCACACCTTTCTTCCTCGTTTGTGTGTCGGCGCCCACTCTTACATAACGCAGCACAGGCTCACAGTGCTCGATTATGATGTCCGGATCCGAACTGTAAGGGATTACATCACCGTCTGGAGGGGTGCATGTTTTACTGGATTCGCCACGCAGAAGGGCAGAGCTGGAGCAGCACATGCCGTTTGCCCCCCAGAAAGATGTATGATGCATGAATAACAATGAAAGGAAGGACTGCAGCATCAGCATCATGGGAAAGATTTATACCACACACCTCATTATGATAAAATATGAAACTGTTAGAGATCCAGGTCTAGATTACATTTTATCGCGTACATGTTTAGGATTTCCTAGTCTTTTCACTAATTCATGTCAACTGAAAGTGTGAGATAACGCCCAGGAACAGACTGTGCAGGTGAAGTACTTTGCAGATAGACGGAGGTCAAAGGAGGGAAAGCTGCAGCACGTACGGGCTCAGGCTGCGAATCTAAAGGCCAACTTGTGTGTGATGATCATCAAGTGGAGCGGGGCGTCGCGAGAGGAGGCCGACGCGCGGCCCCGTCGGCGCTGACATTTGGTTTGTGTTACAGATAAATATTGGACAAGCTCCTGTCCCTGCATTCTTAACCTCAGTGCAGACCAAGCGTCAAGCGTTGGGATTATTGCTGCTGCAGTAAACAGTCAGACCTCCAGGACAGTTTGAGCCCAGACTCCTGCTCTAAACGTGCCAGAATCCTAAAAGCACAGCAAACCAACACTCTGTGACTCCTGCTTCATTTTGAATTGAGCCCCGTGCACGTGTTTAAGCAAAGCTACACCAGTGTAACATGAAATGTGTTCATCTCGTGACTTAGCCTGCAAATATTGAACCCCTATGGCTTCGACAGTGGCAGAGCTGCACGGTATCCACGACGACCGTCATCTGACTGCTTGCAGAACCAAACACACATTCACACACTTCAGTCCAGTGTTTGGACATTGCTCAGTAACTGAATAGGACATTTTCCAGCGAGTCTAAGTATCTGTGTGTGCTGCAGCTTTGTTAGTCTCTCACAAACATGCAAGCATCAACTTGCTTCTATTGAATCGGTTAATTTTCCCTGGTTAGACTCAGGTGTGACTCCGGTGGCTCAGGTGGAGCCCTGAAGTCGACGCCAGGTTCCACAGCACCAAACAAATCAACTGCCTAAAAAATGTTTTCTTAAGACAAAGTCTTAAACCAAAAACAATAGGAGAGATTTTTCCTTGCTAAAATGAAATGATGCATGCTTTTTTTAACTTAATGACACTTATGATTCTGCCTTTTCATGCCTGCTGTGCAATTACAAATCTGCACTGTCGGATGGATGGACTCGTGGAAAATTAACCGTCACTCATTCTTTTCTCTTTCTTCTCTCCTGTCCTGATTTTCCTGCCTATCACTCTCTCTCTCTCTCTCTCTCTCTCTCACACACACACACACACACACACACACACACACACACACACACACACACACACACACACACCCTTTGCTTATGCTCTTCCCTCCCTGGAGGTGTGTGAGGTTGTGGGAGCATGTGAAAGCCGTCACACAGGGAGAGGCTCATGTGTTCCTCTTTTTAAGCCATTTGCCCGTAGCATGCTGTCAGCCTCCATCTGGATACGTGTGTGTGTGTGTGTGTGTCAGTGTGTGTGTAAGTGTCGGCCTGTGTGCCTCTATTTGTTTACGTGTCAATGACCAAGAGTGGTTAAGGGGAATGTCTGTTGGTTCTTTACTTGCACTGAGGAAAATGCTATTTTTATTTGCACACATGTGGGCGAGACCGTGCGCTTGCTGCTTTGTTCGTAGTCAGCTCCCTCAGTCCCTGCACATTTATATTTAAGATGAGAATGTTCTGCCTGCATATTCACAAGACAAAGCTTATTCTACTTCTCCTACTTATTGCCTGCATAAATGCAGAGGCACTGGGGAAAATACCTTAAAATAAATCTTCACCTTAAAAAACTGACTGCTCAGCGGAAATCACAGTAAGGAAGCAGTCTTTTTGTTTTATTCCCCATTTTGAAAATGTGCAAAATTAGAGCATTATCTATAATATTTGAAGTTGCCCAAGAATCTTGGCATATGTCAGTTCCTAATTTTTGTCTTTGGTGACTGTGTTTTAAATTTACCCTGATTCGACCACCTGTGTGATATTGTGCAAAATTATGTATTATTTGCGGTTAGAGTTTGTGGAGACAAAGTCGATGACTCCACAAAAGATGAGTAAAGTTCTGCAAACAACCTGAGATGAAGCGTCGCCCGCGTCTGAACCGCAGTCTTGGGTGGGTGTATGAATAGCAGCGAGCGGCAGGTTGGCGCAGCATGTCCTGTTCCTGAGGAATGCCAACCTCCTCTGGCCGTCCTCCATCACCCACCGATGCCCAATCTGCTGCTTTCCCACACAGCCCATAAAACGCCCTCGTCATCGTTAGCCACGGATGACACTGATGAATGACTGTGGTAAAGATAAGAAGTGACATCATCTTTGTTTTGACTAATAATACTAAAAAAAATAATACTTATGAAGGAAGCTGACTATGTGGTCGGTCGTTACACTCTCACGCACCCGTTTATCGAGTCCCTGTGGCTTCTGGAAATTGAGTCTTCATAATCGCGTGGGGAGGAGGTGGAGCAGAGCTGCAGGGCCCAGGGAGGGCGACCAACTCCTTTGAGGTCTCAGGGAAAGTGACATTAGCCAAGTTGGTTGCGTAACCGCTGAGTAATTCAGTTCAATGTTAAGGCACTTCTGGCTAGAGGCGCCATTTTACATTTTGGTGGAACAAGACTCCAACTAATAGCGCGCGCTGCACTCCCGCGAGTCGGCCGGCGGCAGCTCAGGGCAGGTGATGCTGCCTCTGAATGGGAGGAGATCAGAGACAAGAGCGAGCGGTCAGCTGATCGCCTGCCTCCACTCATCTAGTGCACCCTACAGCTAGTCAGCTCTCAAAGAAGCTGTGTGAAAACCTAGTAGAAGTCAGAAAAAAGAGCATTTTTGTTAGGGCCTGCAGGTGATCGAAGCTGAGCTCAGATGCAAAACTGCTGATTGTCATTTGCAGCAGCTGAGCAGCTTGTACATCTCTGCCTCTGCGTGTTTGTGCCAGAGCATCCTCTCGCATGCGTGCCCCATCTGTGCATATATGCATTCTTCTACGTTCACATGGATGAGTGTGTCCGCCGCGTGTCTTGGGAGTTGGGTCCGTCGCCCAGCTGCGAGAGGCTTCGGCCCGACTGGCCACAGGGACGCAGAGGGATGGCGGGAGGCGCCCGTCGTCAGATCAGCGGGGTGAAACTATTGATCAGGCAGCAGCAGCACGCAGGGCGCGGGGCCTTTAAGCCGCGGCGCTCAGTTACCAGGCCAGATGCTAACCCTTTGGCCTTCATAATGCTGCAAAACCCGCCAAGTGTTTCTCCCAAACAGAAGATTAGGGTCAGCTCCGTTAGGGAGCGCTGATGGTTGCATCATCCCATCACCTGCCGTCCTCTTGATTACTGAACATGTTTGTCATCCAAATACTTCTTTTTGCAGAGAGCACTTTTTGAGCGTGAACATTTCATTCAGTTGCATCCTGGATCTTGGTTTTATTCTTATTAGTAGTACTGTCAGTAAGTTGACAAAGAAACATCTGTAATCTGATCCAGTGTTTTTATGATTGTGTCTGTTTCACAGCGTGAATATTGGGGTTACAATCAGTCTGAGCATAATAAGCCACACGGGTTCTTAGTTTTGTAATGATTCAGTTTTAATCTAAAAGGATTTCCTAAAGCCTTTTATCCTTCACCTCAGCAGAAACTTCCCGAGCTGTGTGGCTGGCATCGTTCTTCTTCATCTCCCTTTCTCTTTCCCACACCTTTTATCTCCTTACTTTTATTCTGAGCTTCTCCTTATCTCTTATGGGAATTTACCCATAATGCCTTGCCCTATTATGAATGCACCACTTTTAAATTGTCCAGACTAACTGAAACACACAAAAAAAGCCTTATTAAAGCTGTTATTGCTGGCAGATACGCATACTGACAGTTGGTGATAATCATGCAGTGCCACTGGGCTGTACAGTTTATGGCAAATCATTAGCCATCAGGACAGGCCATGTAATCTCTCCTCTGCCCTGAGTTCTTGTTTAAATCTCAATTATAGGCATGACTGAGGGGAGTTGAACGTTGCCAGATAAATACAGCACATAAACCGAGGCAATATTATCCAGGGATGCAAAAATCTGCTGGAGCTCATGTTTGCCTACCTTCATTTAAACTAGTTCATGTAAAAGAGAAGCTATAAACTCAAACCGAGGGCGTTTGCGAGGCGCCATGCATTGGAGGGCTCCTTTCATGGCGAACACGGCTCATTTGTCGGCGTGGGCGGCAGGTGATTGACACGAAGTGGAGCGCAGTCACAAAGGACGTCGCCAATCAGCGACAAGTTCTGTCTCCACCACGTCTGCTCTGTGGCACGTCTTATTTATCCGATCAAAGGGCGCAACGCGCGCTCTTGTCCTGTAAGAAGGTTTAAATGAATACAAAGAAAAAAGGGGCTTGTGTTTGCCTGCGCGGATTATCTTCTGCTGATGTTAAGGAAAAATCGGAATAATGAATGAATGAGTGTGGACTGGCTGCATATTAACACATTCACTGGATGCTCATATGTTTAAATAAAGAAGCTCTGCAAAACCTCACCTTTCCTGCATTTACATCTCTCTTATAGAAGACGATGAGTTTGACCTACTTCCTACAGACATGAGCTGAGGAATATGCATTGAGCTCCTCTGCGTTTCCCTCCTTCCATTTTCTCATTTTTCTCCTTCAGGCTTCATCTTCCTCTTAATATATCCTGTTTTAGTTTTATTTGCGTTGTACGTATGGCTGCTGCCGTCGCGTAGCACCAAGTCTTTAGGTTGTGATTGAAGTTACATCATCCTACATCACAGTGAGACGAGCAAAGCGGCGGCGAAGCACTAAGCTACTGCTGAACTGGGTCGTTGGTAACGTGTTTCTATGGCAACTGCTATTCGCCGGCCCCGGGGCCAGGAGCTGCTTTTCGCTTTCACGTTCGCTCGTTCTCCTCGCTCGCTCCACCTTCATCTCTCGCTTTGCCTCGCTTTCTATCGATCTCGCTCGATGTTTCCTTCCATTCACCTCTGTCTTTCCTTTTGGCTCTCGTACCATCTTCACTTGTGTCAGCCTTTTTTTACATTGTTAATATTAATTTTTTTGCTTTACCATCGCCTGCAGCGTGAGAAGAGGAACATTCTCTCATTTCGTCCCACAGGCGAGCAGGAATTTAAATTCTTAATCGCAGCTCTTGCCAACCAAACCATTGGCTGCTCAGTTGCTTGACAAGATGCAAACATTCCCCAAATTCTCTATTCGTTTTTTACTATTGTTCAACTACTTTCACGGGCAGGTCGTAAAGCGTTCCCACAAACTGATGCATCGCCCTGGTCTGAGATTGTGGGCATGATAAATGATGAAGCATGGTAATGGGAGCGTAACATATTGTCTCAGCGATTAGCTCCAGCTGGCTCAGTGTAAGTAAAGCGTGAGCGGGCAGTCATATTTCAAAGAGGGCGCAGAGAAGACGACAAGCGGGGCAGAGGCAGAGGTAGCGGGATGCAGCGAGGTATAAAATGAGAGCGATGGGCCGGCCTCGGTGTGTCACCTAAATTCTACTCTAATGAATAGCCCATTGATTTCCATTAGGGCCGGCTGGAGCAGACCACTCCGACCTGTCTGTTTCCCATTAGCGCACTTTAAAACAGAGGCTGACAAACAGTTATAGCCACAGGCGGACCGGATGGGGGCCCGGTGATAGCTTCAACCAGGGGGGACGAGGGCCCGGCGCAGTGTTTAAAGGGAACCCGTGAACTAATCCGTGAAGCTGCAAGGAGCCAAGAAGCAGAAGTAATATGAAACTTAGATCCCAGTCCTGCATTTAAAAAGACTAAACTCCATCCACAATAAGCATTTGATCAGCAGTATTATTCTTTCCTCTGCATGAATAAGACCAACAGAATCAAACTACCTGTTGAGATTGACCTTTGATAGCAGCATGCAGTGTGAGCACAGAGCAGCTTTTCCACAGCCTCCGGGCCATCATTGTATCAAACTGTGAATCTGTTGCAGCCCCCTGAGGCCTGGCCCGTTTCTCGGCTCAGGATTTTAGTGCCATCCTGCCTTATCGGCTCCACTTCTCCATCAGTCCACTTCCTTCATTAACATTAATAGGATTTGGATGTATTATGCAACAAGCCTTGCCTGCGTTATGCAACGCAGACCCTTCATCAGTAGCGCTGCTCTTTAGAAAGGAGAAGTTGCATCTTTGGAGTCAAGTCTTGAGTTTTTCATTTTCTACGTCGAACACTGATGTTGACGCTTTCACCATTTAAAGCTCAACATTTTGTGCTTTAAAGAACTTAACGTTTAACTTGTTGTGCAGACACATTGCTAAGTAATGGCTACAGCGGCTCAGGCTAATAGACTAACAATAGCCAAATATAGGACACATGACATCTGTAGTCACCAGTTTAATGGCCTCATATAATCAGGGCAAGTACTTTAAACAGTACATACATGTAGCATAAAATTAATCAGCTGGATGCAAACTATAGGAATCACCACGTTCAGCTTTACTTTTCTCTCAGCTGTGAAGCTATAAATGATTGATTCCCCTGAGCCTTAAGGGGACTGAAACCAGCCACCCACACACTTGTAACAGCACCAAGCTTCAATTAAAATAGAAGTGGTGCAAAACAGAAGTACAGAAGCAGGATATGTATCTTTCAAGATACAGTGTCATAGTTCTTGTGTGTTTAATTTTCTTTGTAGGCATAGCACCTCCCATCATCAGCTTATCGATTAGGTTTCATGTTGATTGTGTGGATGTGAGAGTGGCTCTAATGTTCTGTCAGATCAGCTGTCACACATCATCACATATCTGAAAACTGGCACTAAGTGTGTGTTATTCTCTAATGCCCGCTATCACTTTGGAGGCAGAGGCTGTCACAGGAGCTTGTATCTGGAAAGCTGCGCATAAAGACTTATAATGCCATCTTTTAAAGGCTTTACAAACATGTTTAGATTCAACAAACTTCTCTACGCGAAATAATAATGCTTCACGGTTGCCAATTGGAGCAGGTTGTCATGGAAACAGTAAAGTGGCACACACAAGACAGTTCATTTTGTCTTTTTTTCCCGGAGTAACTTCCTGCTTTGCTGGAGGAGCTATTTTTAACAGGCATTATATAAGATGTAACTCTCGTGCTTAATACAATGTGTTATATTCCCTCCTTTTCATGCCTCTTTATCCTCTTGGCTGCAATGGATGCAAGATGCGCCAACCACGCATTTACTAAACAGGATGCTAATGGAAAACAAATCTATTAAGAGAGATAATAAACCTTAACATCACAAACATTTTTAATGTTTCACAGTGCAGTGAGTTATTTATTATAAAAGGTGTTTCTTTGAATAAAATCTAGTTGTAAGTATGAAATAACTGGGTGTTTCAATTGTTAAAGACCAAAGAGAGCGAGCATTGATTGGAGCAGGGGCGGATGTGAGCACTTACTGTACTGTAGCTCAGCTCACATGTAAAATTCAACGCTCCGCACTCAGTTAGCTCAGGCTAAGTGTGAAAGACGCTGCGATCAGCTGCTTCCCAAGCCTGACAGGAACAAGCGTTGTTCTTCTGCAGATTTAGCTGTAGCAACACTCAGCTTTGTGCACAAGTAATCACCATGTAGCCATGAACAAAGGCTGCATTAAGCGTCACCATGTGACAGCTCGGTACAGCTCATTTTTCAAACTTCTGTCCTTACGTCGTGTCTCTCTCTGTCTCCCCCTGCAGGATGCTTCGAGTGCTGCATCAAGTGTCTGGGCGGGGTGCCCTACGCGTCGCTCGTGGCCACCATACTGTGCTTCTCGGGTGTGGCCCTGTTCTGCGGCTGCGGCCACGTGGCGCTGACCAGCACCCTGACCATGCTGGAGAACCACTTCTCCACGGTGACCAGCGACCACGCCACCCTAACCTTGGTGTAAGTCCCCAGTGTGCTCGAAACAGGAGTCATTGAAGCTAGACAAAGTTAGCCACACCGAACCTCGGGTCCCATTAGGCGCCAAAGGCTAATGCTAGCTAACATTAGCCACTATATACGTCTTAGCTAACAAAAGGTATTGGTTTGAAGAAATACCAATATAAAATTTGCTATTGCTATAAATTTGCTAAAATATGCTAGTAGTTGTATTAGGTCTATGTTTAGCCACAATTAAGCACAGTCTCTAGACTTTCACTACATTAGCAACTTAAAGTTAGCAAATATTAGCCACAATAAACCGCTGCATTAGCGGCATTAGCTTCTGGTCATGTGGAACATCTGGTCTCACTAGGCTAAAGGTAATCAGCTACTGCACTAACCTACTCTTGGTTTGACCAGCGTATAGCTGTTGGTACTATTTTATCAAGCCCTGGTATAAATTTAGATTTTAATTAAACCCTTAAAATATATTTTTTATGCTTCCATAGCTGCATCAGTCTTGATTTAACTTGGGTAAAAATATTGCACACATGACTCACATTAACCAGTATGTGAAATGGTTTGCGTGACAAGCTGCAATAGAAGAAGTTCCTAATGTGGATAATGTGAAATAAAAGCGACAAATCTTCTTAAATTACTTTAAATAGCTGTCGTTTAAGGCTGGCAATGTTAGAATTACCTTGTTTCTGTTCTTCATCTCCAGTATCCAGATCTTTCAGTACATCATCTACGGTATCGCCTCCTTCTTCTTTGTCTACGCCATCATCCTGTTGGCTGAGGGATTTTACACCACCAGCGCCATCAAGAAGGAGCTGCAGAGCGACTTCAAGACCACCGTCTGCGGGCGCTGCATCACCGCCTTCGTACGTCTGCACATCTACAGCACACGCGCACAAACACACACACACACACACACACACACACACACACACACTGGCAGCTGTTGCAAATCATCACACCCACTGACCCAGTTCCATTTTAAAATAAAGCCTATACTTGAGATTTTGTTCCTTTCATGTGAATTCTATATTTTTTTTAACAGCGTTTGTAAAAATAAAAACAAAATCTTTATGCCCTGACAACAAAGAGTCACTATGGGAGTGTTGTGGAGCCATAATCACGTAATACACACAAACGCAGAAGATAAGCATGTGCACCAACACGCACTAAGAAACCCACTCGAGCCTTGGGGGTAACTCTAGCACAGTTTGTCCTTTCTAGCCTGATTACTCTAATTGCAGATGTCCAGCAACATCAGCTTAAAAGTGGACTTTGAGTGTGTGTGGTGGGCTTTAAGGAATATTATTAACCTATTTTTTAATGCAATTCAGCCTTTAGGTTAGTAGAATTATACAGACCAAATTTTTCATCTTTCCTTTTATTTTCACGTTTCTACTCTCCACAGTTCATGTTCCTGACCTACATCCTAGCTCTAATCTTCCTCGCCATCTTCGGCTTCACGGCGATTCCCGTTTTCATCTTCTTCAACATGTGGAATACCTGCGCTGCCCTGAAGTCTCCTGATTCCAACCTTACCTCACCTGGGTCAGTCTGTGTGGACGTCAGGCAGTACGGTAAGCAGGTTCACATACAGAACACTCATTTTCTGTATGACTGTTACAATAGTGCAAGAGCCATCTTAGTTTTAAAACAATGAGGCAGGTTTCTATAGCCAAACCATTTGCCAACCATGTATTCCACTATGATCTCAACTCATCAAGGCCACTCTGTTCTTTATATTTTTGCTCCGGCTCTGTTTCTGCACACCTCATATAATTAAAGGTGACATGCTTTCATTACACTTAAATTAGATGAGTGAGATGAGACGTGCAAGAAGAGCCTCAAAATCTTCTGGGACAGGTGTGCCTTGGAATGTTTTTTTTAATTTTATTTCTTTTTCAAAGAGACGCACATGAATCAATGCAGTTTTTTAGCCTCATTTCGAGTGTCAGCTTACACACAGTTGACATGTTTCTTTATCTTTGAGCTTGATAGAGGTTTATAAGAGGTTCATTCTATTAAGTACCAAAGAATTAATCTACAAGTAAATAAAAGTGCTCCTTACTTTACATTTATGATCTTTTCAGAGTAAAAGAAGTCAAAGTCACACATATTAATCCCTCCAAATACATTATGAACAATTTTATACTAAGTTCTATTTTAATATTTAGAGGTCAATTGTGTTTTGCTTCTTTTGTCTGGTAGTAAACCAACCAAAAAAAAAGAAAAATGAAATAGCAGGCCAGTCAACACAAGCAGTAAAGCTGCCCAGGCCAGTCACACAATGGACTGTCGGACCAAAGCGCTTTCACTAAGCATTTAAACCCAACAGCAGCTGATTATACAGTCAGTGGGAAATGGGATATAGATGCCTTAGAAACCTGCTACAGTATGCAAAGATCTCAGTGTGTTTAACAGGAATAACAGCTCTGCACTCCTGAAGAAACTGTGTCAGGAATCTTTAAAATCACCTAAATAAAAACTGTTTAGACTCGAAATCTATTCTTCGAATGAAATCTATTTTGAAAACATAAGCAAAAACACTGTCCAATGAAATAACAAGCTCCTTCCCAGCGTAACATGTTGCATAGACGTGGTGTATTTCGATTTGCAGCCGAAGCACACGGGATCAGATCACCTGCTGTGTTACATGTCTTCAAAGGTTAAGACAAATTCCCTTGCTCAAGGCAAGAAAGCTCACACATGCCAACTAGCCTCTGCAATAAAAGCTTTTAAGTTTGCACATAAAAGGAGGTCCCAGTGCTTCTCACACTGTTTTCCAGATGTAGCTTACCTGCAGGATAGCAGGTTATAGAAGGAAGCCAGAAAAGAACAGCCTACAAAATCCATGCCTCATGTTTACGTTAGCGCCATCTTTAAATGCCGGCTTGTAAACTCGACACAGTCGAAAACACATTTAGATAATTGAGAACCAGATTTCAGCTTTGAATCCAAAATCCAAATTCGAGTAGCATTACAGCACAGTATCCTCCTGTGATTGCATATCTGTTCGATGGCCTAATGTACAGTATGTGACCCACATTTGAAGGACAGCTGGCCCCCTGACAAAGTCGGATGAGGATCACATATGCTTCACTGGCAGTTGTACGGTTTGAAATATTAACGCCAATAACTGGCAGTGCTCACATTATTGTCAGCGTCATTCACAAGCTACAGTATACAGCTGATGGCTTTGCAGGCAGATAGGTATTAATCAGACGATAGTATAAAAAGTGTAGAAAATAAAAAATACAAGAGAAGGAAACAAGTATGTTGAAGATCTGAGGAGGTCTATACCAAGTCTCTAAAAGTGCCTTCACAGTGAAGAAGTGATTCAAAATAATGACCCATATTTTTCCTGTAGCACAGGATCAGAGGCTTGGACAGCAGCGGCCCTGTTTCCTTTAATCTTTATCTAAGCCTGATTCATAATGCTATCCATCATACAGTCTCGGGGGAGCAAAAAGCTTCTTGTCTCAGATGAGAAGGCCGTGACGTTTCATCTGTCTGATTCTATGCAGGTATTATTCCCTGGAACGCCACGCCGGGAATAGCTTGTGGATCTACTCTGGGAGAGATCTGTAACACCAGCGAGGTGAGAGGGCACCGACCTGACCTGCTTTCTTGACTTTTTTTTTTATCCTCCGCTAATTTCTCTTTTCATTCCACAGTTCTACCTGTCCTACCATCTGTACATCGTCGCATTAGCTGGTGCTGGAGCCACCGTCATCGCATTGGTAAGCCTTTCATGATCCCACTGATAATGTGCTTGTTGCCATGGCATGCTTATCTGTTGCCACAGCAACCCCGCCTCTCACGTTTTTGAGTATGTCATCCTATGGCTTAAGTAAGCACTTTTCCAGATGTTGTGTTAGGTGCTCTGTACTCCACTTATAACATAACATTTAAATGCTATTTTAATGCATACATAGTTTTATGTTTATTGTTAATGATAATAATGTGTTTATTAGTTTACTGTATTTTGACCTACTACTTCCTGTTTACTTACTAGAGCTACAGTTAAACCGGATTACGCTCGCTCTGTGTGCCTACTGTCATGCAATAACCTTTGACAAGTCGTATTTGCACATCAATTCTTCAGCAACATAGTTTAGTGTCATGTAAATGTTCAAATCTGCTGTAATTAGATTTTCCATTTAAAGATCTGCTACATATAAGTGCAACTGAACTCGATCACCAGTTGATTTCAGTGAATCACCACACTGTGCAGAAAGTGGAAAGACTTACTCGCAGCTGCAAAGCATTACCTGTAATTGTGGATGGGGGTAAAACAGCTTTGAAAAGATCTCGGAAGAGTTTTAAAATCGGTTGTTTTCTTAAGTATTTATGGAGCTTTTTTACTATTATTCACAATTAGTTTAAATGTTTTCCAGCTGTGCGCAGGTCTACCATTTCTTTTGTGCATTGCATTGTGGGAGACTAATAGCACAAAGGGGCATTTTTAGTAGGCGGGTAGTTGTTTATGACTTACATTTATTTAGCCAATGATCATCACTTGTACTAAGAAACAGGACACAGCTGTTCGTCATTTTTGTATTAAGCACATGTAGCAGCATCGTGCAGCGTTCATTAGCTTAGTATTGGATGTGTCACAGCACTGGTCCTCTAGTGCACGTTGCTTTGTGTCCTATTGCAAACAAAGGAACATCTGTGTTTCTCCAGATCCACTACCTGATGATTCTGGCAGCTAACTGGGCTTATCTGAAGAGCGCCGTCACCACACACGAGTACCAGGACATCAAGACCAAGGACGACCAGGACCTGGAGGCTGAGGCGCGCTCTAAGGAGGGCCAGAACTCCTCCTCCTACTCATAAGGACAGGAGATTCTCTTCCGCCACCACCCATCTCCTCTCCACCTCAGCTCCCACCCCACCACACCCAGCACCCACCCCCTCCCTCTGTTAAAAGAAAAGCTCGGCCATGTTCAGCCCCCACCTCCTGATTCTCCATCCTCTTCTCCTCCGTGATGTTTGTTAAGAGTTGTGGGTGCGCGCTCACACCAGAGGGGCAGAGAATAGAGGTTCAGGAGAAGCTGCAGGCCCAGACGGAGGCAGATGCTTCGAAACGAGTGAGCTCGCCCGTCGGGGTTGAGCTCAGGTATGGTACATCATTTCAGAAGTGTCTCCTACCCCGTGCTTTTGGGCGGCGGTTCACGAACGTGGCCCGGCTGTGATGGCCTCGCGCCCTGAGCCAGCACAGCCTCTCAATACACAGCTCCTAACAGCCTAAAAAACATTGTTCACTGTCTGTTTCAGCCACAGGGAAGCCAGGCAGCGACCAACTTCCTCTGTTTTTTTGGTGTTTTATATGCATATATATATGAATATGAATATATTGTGCGAATGTGTATGAATGTTGTTGTTTTTTTAATACGCTCTGAAAAGTATGCCAGGTACTATTATGATCTATCTTCTTTGTTTTTGCGCTCATATTTTTCTTTCCTTTACTTTTCTCTCCATCTTTAACTTTTTATTGCTAATACTAAATACAATTGTTGCACTATTGAAGAAACAAAAACATAAGGGGAAGCGAAAATCCCCTCGCTTAAAGAAAACCCTAAAAGTCTCGAGGAATATTGTGCATTTCATGATCACAGCTTATTCATTCACCGATATATTAAGTTACCTTCTGATCAGAGGTGTAGCAAAGGTTTTTAAAAGAAAAAACATACACTCAGCTTGTAGTTTTAACACTTTTTCTTTTAAATTGAACAAAAATGTGATTAATTAAGGAGCTTAACTGAGAGCCAGGCTGTTTAAGTGTTTAGGCTGAACAGCTGCCGCTGATATTTCCTGCTCCAACATGAGATCAGTCTCATTCTTGTCTACTGTAAGTCTTGGGAAAATAAAAAAATATATAATTGAAGCAGTTTCCCAAATGCAAGCCGTTCTTTTAAAAGCCTTCATAATTATTGCTACACTCACCACCAGCGTCAGCAGAATTCTTCTTACACAAATAGACACACACCTCAGGTAACAAACCAATCAGATTTTTATCCTTTTATCCTGCACTTTTTCCAAGTGCTCGCCATTTTAACACTACCATCCCTGGATTGGTACGCTGTCCTGTGTGAATTGAACTAAAATTCCTCGTTTTTTGAAGTTCACCTGTAAATAGCTGAATTGCCCTGAAACATCTGGATTCATGTCTCTCCCAAAACAGGAGGAACACAATCAGTGGTTTGCCATGTTCTTCTATTATTTTTTTCCACAAATATTTGTAAATGTACCCTTTGAATTATGTGTTTAGCACTCAAATACTAGTTCTGCATTTGATATAATAATTGTAACGTAACATCTTAAATGCTATGTTGTGAGAGGGATACCGTGATATGACATGATGGGTGGAGGTGCTTGTGATGTAAACATTTAAAACATGAAAAAAAGGAAATAGATTTTTAATGTTTTATCAGTTTTAGGCAGCTGAATTCTTCTTGTGATTCAGTAATAATGATTTAATGGAACTGTCTGAGCTTATTTTTCAATGACTGTCCAAGTGAGTGACCTATCAACACGTGAGTTGAGGAAAAGTCACTTTTTTTCTTTATTTTTGATTACATTTTTTGAACGTCATGCCTCATATGAGCCACAGAGACTGTTTTGGATGTTTACACTCTGAATAAAACAAGTCAGGAATTTTCATACATTCATTTTATAATCAGATATTGTTTAGTAATCTTAAAATATCTTCTATATTATCATCACTGGTAAGTTTACCCTCAAAAAAACATATAAGAAGACACATTTTTGACCTTTGATGAGATGAAGCATGTCAGTATTGTCCATGTGTGCAGCTGTCTATTCTGTATAAAAAAGGACTATATTGCCATGTGTGTTATGTTTGATAAATATACGTGCTTTGCCGCCAGATTGATGTAAAGGCAAACTTCAATTTCCTATAAGACGATGCGTGTCAGGGTGTTGTTGTTTCCTTGTTATTTGCATGAAGGAGACATGACTGTGTCTTCGCAGTTTTTCAGGTGATGTGTAGTCAATTGTACTGACAACTATGGTAGGCGGTGTTTGCCCCCTCCTTCTCCACACCTCCCCTCCCCACTTTTTTTCTAAAGAAAACTCCATTGTACTTTGATGGCATTGTAGTCCCTGTAGGTGTTTCATTATGGTTTTTCTTTTTTAAGTTGGAAATAGTTCTATGACTCCTATATAGTGATGATTTTTGTAACCTTCTCTAGTAAAACCGATATTTTTTATTATCGTGACACAGTCGTGTCCTGCCTCTTATGTGAGTTTGCGTGTCTACAGTCATTTACATTATATATTTAGTTCCTGTGCAAAATTATTATTTTAAGAACTTCTGTTTTTACCCCCAAGCTATTTAGTCCTAATTGCCAAACACACTAAAAACCTAAAAAACAAATAATTTTGGAGCTCAGTGCCGGCACTCAGAAAATCAGGAGTGCAATGGAATTGTGATTAACATTCATTTTATTTGTATTTTTTTTAAGGTTTCATTTAACAAAACGAACTCAAAAGCTTAGAGTAATTTAACTTTTGCAACAGATTTAGTCAATTAGTCATTTACTGACAACAAAGTGAACCCTATTTAATCCATTTTATGTAGAACATTTTATCAAATGCTGTGACTACAATTCCTAGCACTAGTTAGTCTTTGCAAAACCTTAAGACATCAGAGTAAAAGTGGATACTCATCCAGAACTACAGAATTTTATCGTCCTGAACAAGGAGTGGCTTGTACTTTTAGAGCTTCAGAAAAACACTGATTCATGGGCAATGACGAGGATAATTTGCTTCAAGTAAAGACCTCATCTTGTGTTTAAAGTCAGTCACACGTTATCACTGTCGCCTGAATTTAACAGACTGTGGCAGCAAAATGTAATTCTTAGGAAACTTCCATTTAGTTGATCCACAACATTTGTATACAAACTAGTGAAAGTACGTGTGCAAAGGTTAAATCTTCATTTTAATATTGGAATTCAAGATTAGTGTTTCTGTATTAAATTATTTACATTTAGGTCACGTTCATTGTAAAACCGGGAACCGGGAAACTGGGAGTTTTATCTCCCAAACCTTTGACGTGTGTGCAGCCTTGTGGACAGACAGAGTACTGCTCTGTAAACGAACAGACACGGGCTGATTTGTCTCCACTTTCATGCTCGGTCACAATTTTATTTCCAGTGGGGAAAAGTGTTAGGAGATCATTTCAAAACAGTGCGGTTTTACTCATTTGAATTTTGCATTGTGATGGGACCTATAAATATCAACAAAAAAACAAGTTTAAACTAAAAATATAATCTGCACCAAAGAAAAAAAAAAGGTACCTAAACAAGAAGAAAAAAAAAAGTAACAATGGTGAACTGGGTTTTCCATAGGTGGTAAAACCGTAATCCCTCAATTAGCTCGTGTTTCAGTCATCATTACCACACAGTGTTACAGTAATTCATCTGTGAAAACTCCCAACTTGTTTTTGTGGGTAAAACTTACCACAACACTTTGTTCACACTTCCAGATAATCTCAAATAGGCACCATTTGCTGGACCTCAAACTGTGGGAGAAAATGCATTTAAGCAGATAAACCTGCATTCAATTTCAGTCATCTGGCAATCGCAGAGTGCAATAACTGCTTAAACGCATTATGTCTTTGGACCACTGGTGGTGTCGTCATACACGTGCTGAGCGGATGCCAGTTCCTCTTTTTGAGAACTCAAACCACAGTCAACGTGAGTCACTGAACTCAGCAGCAGGTGGGGTCGCGGTGGCTCTTCTTGGTCTGTAGGTTCACTGTGTTGGTGTGGATGAGGTGATCAGCTCTGTTGTCCAAAGCCAGAATGCGACGTACCGCCTCCTCAAAGGCTGATGCTACGTTTGTAGCATCCTTGGCGCTTGTCTCAAAGTACGGATGCCCGCCGTTCTCCCGGCACCACTGCCGGGCATCCTCCCCTGAAACCTGCCGCTCAGGCACATCCAGTTTGTTGCCCAGGACCACAAAGGGGAAGCTGTCCGGGTCCTTCACGTCAGCGTAATAAGTGAATTCCTTTTTCCAGTTGGACAAGTTGTGGAAGCTCTGGCCATCGTCCACACTGAAGGTGAGCAGGCAGCAGTCGGAGCCACGGTAGAAAGGTGTACGGAGGCTGCGGAAGCGCTCCTGACCTGCCGTGTCCCATATCTGCAGGGTGATGCGTTGCCCGTCCACCTCCAGCTCCTTGTTGAGGAACTCCACGCCTATCGTGTGAAAAAGGTGCGAGTCGAACTTGTTGGTGACGTAGCGGTTCATGAGTGAAGACTTCCCCACGCCACCATCCCCCAGGAGGATCACTTTGAAGAGCGAGGACTTGGACATCGTGGCTGCAGTGAGCCGGGTCAGGCCAGAGGAGGTCTTTGCTAGCCGTGACCAAAGGACTGTGGCAGAGCTTCAGCAACAGCAGCAAGGAAAGCAGCTTCACCTAGCGACAATAAAGAAAAACAAATATTAATGTAGCACCGCCCAACCTTTTTTACCTTTGGCCTCTCTCAAGGTCTGCTCCTCAGATAAGAAACTGCATCCTATTCAACTTTCACTTCACACTCTAAACAAGCAAAACAGGGTTTGTGTCTTTCATCACATGCTGAGTACAACTGATTAATGTCAGTTGACGAGATAATCCCATCATGCAGCCTCCCCTTCACACTAATCAGCTTCATACACTGTGAAATATGCAATCATAATATGCAGGACATCATTTGAACACTGATTACAGAATCATTACATCGTACACAGGTAAAGCATTTTAACAGGAACGAGAACTCAAATTTCTCATTTTTGTGTCGAGACACTGTTCATTTTGCTGACAATCAGGAGGAGAGAGATGAAAGCGTTTCGCACCGCAGATCACAAAGTGGCTGAAGGAGTTCACCCACTCACTGGCTCAACTGTTAAAATGAAGTGACTCATGAGGATTTGAGGGCTGATTTAATCCTGTACCACACAGTTACATACAACTTTGGGCTCATGGCAATCATTCCACCTACGCCCCAGTAGGTCTCTCTGGGAGAATAAAAACTAGGAGGAACACAATGAGTGTAGGCATCCCAGTAATGCAGTCATCACATGGAAAGACCCAAACACTCCTGCAGATTAGTCACTTTCTACCAGTACTCTCTAAACAGACTAGCATGTATGTCACGCTCATACAATAAAAGTAGCTTCAATGACTTTTCAAGCTAAAAGAATTCTAAATATTTGCTGGTTGCAGCTTCTCAGCAGTGACAATTTGAAGCTTTCCTTTTTTGCACATAATAAACAGTGTCCTTGCAGGCAACAGCAACAAGCAAACAATGTCATCTTGAGACTTTTGTTATCAGGCCCTTCAGAATCATTTTAGGCTTTCAGGACCATTGCAACAAACTGATTGAGTAAAAATGTTGCAATCAGCTCTACAGGAAATGTTAAAAGTGCGCAGCAGCACTATAGAATGAACCTACAGCTCATCAGGCTCATTAGAATGGAGACAGAATGGAGCAGAGGGGTGAACTGTGCTGTGGATGGAGGCCTATAGGCTGCAGTCACATGAGCTGGCGCAAAGAGCATGATCAGCCCGAGAATTAATGCGCTAAATAATGTCTTTGTCCTGGGACCTATGAACACAGCCTGTAGTGTCACTGCCTGCAGAGACACAGGAACCTTCACCGAAGAAAGAAAAAAATAAGAAAAAAAAAATGACGTAGGGAGGCTCAGATGAATGGCGCGCGCACACACACACTTAGTCATGTGCTTCATTCAGTAAAGGATTACTCTTTTTATCGGAGGCTGCTTCTTGGATTAAATTAACATTTTCTATGAACAGTTTAGTAGTAATGTTTCCCATCATGCCGTGGGAGTTGGTTCCGGTGACGCACCGTAGCTAAACGTATTCGTATTATATTGAATGCCATGCAGCTAACGTGGGGCGGGGATTGCGTTTTATTCTTCAACTTAGTTTGACGACATCACTTCCAGAAGCAGGAAAAAACAAGGACGAATGTAGACGACACTAAATTAAAAACGGGTTTCTGCAGGTTACTCGTGGGGTTAAGAGGGGTTAGCCTGTTAGCATGCAGTAGCTCTCGGGAAGTAATTACAGGTCTAAAACACAAACATAGACTTTCATTAACCTGTCTAAATGTTAAACCTTGCTAACGGGTTACGTCTGCATAAACAATGATAACAAAAACAATTCAAGCTAAAGAAACAGAGGGTTTGTCCGATTATAGGCGCAGTAGCGGTGCATACTCACGACTTTACTGGGCGATTGAAGCCATGTGATTTGTTTGGCCACCTCAGCCGCTTCACCGTCCGTGTGCCACTCACTGCGGGAACGTCCCTCCGTTCATGGCGGCAGGGAGCTGCTGTAAGGCGGGGGCACGTCGTCCTAGTGTCCCCCCCGAAGCCGTCTGTCCACCAGAACCGCCGGAGACGCTCATATGACCCCGGAGGACGGAGCCACGCCTCCTCCCATCATGCGCTTCTGCTGCGTCCAGATTGTGGGAGAGTGTAATAAATATTCTGTATAAGACTGATCCTCTAAATAAACATAATTTTTATTACGGAAAATATTTCACCCAAGTCACTGTAAATAATAATCTAAACAAAAACTATTTATCGTCATAAAACAACTGCGTTGGCCGGGAATCGAACCCGGGTCAACTGCTTGGAAGGCAGCTATGCTAACCACTATACCACCAACGCTACACAAATGTTAACGTGTCTGTTGCCATGATGTAATTGCCCTCTATAAAAATCAACAATATTGTGTATTTGTTCGTACGTTTATAGTAAATACAAGCGCATATGTAGTAGGTGTGTTGTTGTTGTGTGCAATTATATGTGCAATTGTTTTTCTCATCAATGGAAAAAAGGTCTTGCTTTAGGCCAATAAAACTCACAAGTGGTGAAAGCAAAAGCTTTAACTGTGACTGTTGCAATGTACAACTTGTGGTCAACACTGGGTGAAAGTGTCTGGGAAGCAGCTGCACCCAATATTTAATCTCCTGTTTAGGTCTGTAACGGTCGGCTGCTGATAGTTGTTTTACATATTTCATACATGTGAATGATGCCAACTGAGCAGATACTGTGCAGGGCCTCCTCTCTGCCGAGGTGTGTTTGTCTGTTTCTACCTATGAAACGGGAGCAATAATATAAATTAATTCAGCACGTTTGTTTGAAAGCCTAAAAGTCCTTTGGAACAGAAAAGAGACACAGCTTCTGACATGAGACACAACACAGGACACAGTGGAGACAAGCTGTGACTGGAGCAAAAGGCCAGTAAAGGCGCTGTCAGGGCTTTAGTCTTGAACTATGACATTTGGAAGGGTTAATTCATTAAAATAAAACTTATTTCTCAAAAGCATACTGCAGATATTTGAATTTAATAGACTCATTTTTACTTTTTCTGCATTATGTATCAGAGCCCACATTATTGATTTACTGTTATAAGTGACTCATACAGTAAGCGACTCCTCTTTATGCGTGATGGGGTATTTTACCCCAAAGCTGCAGATTCCTGACTCACATGCTCGACGCTCCCTAAGGTCATGTGTCTCATATACTAGATATGAATGGGACCGTGTAAGAGCAATTTTGTCAGCATTCATGCCAGAAATCACAGAAATGCAGCTGCATACGCCGTTATAAAGAAGATCCATTAGTGGGGGAAACGTGGAGGTTTAAACACGTCTGCTGCAGCTGAATCGATTACTAAATTAAATAATTCAGCAGCAACGAGAGACACTTCTTCAAAAGCTGTTTTTTCACTTCTAAACGTTCAATTCAATTCAATTTTATTTATATAGCGCCAAATGACAACAAAGTTATCTCAAGGCACTTTACAGGGTAAGACTTTACATAACTAAACCCGACAATTCCCACATACAGCAAGCTTTTAATTGTAATAATTACAATTTAACAGCATCGGTGTAGAGGAAAAACTCCCTTTCTAGCGAGGAAGGAACCTCCAGCGGAACCAGGCTGGACGTGGGCGGCCATCTGCCTCCACCGGCTCTAAATGTTGAAAGTGCTTAACAGCAGTAGACGTGCACATTGATGATGCTGAATCAGAGGCACACCCAGCCACTGTGGTACCACTGCTGCCCACACCCTCCACAGGTCACAAAGGTCATGGCGTCGTGGTCCGGGCCGCCCCGCCGCACCCACGCAGGCAGGAACAGCGCCCCCCTGGAGACCTGCGTCGCCCTGCAGTCCGAGCCCCCGCAGCGCCTGCAGCGGACCTTCTGCGTCTGCAGCCCCTCCGCGCCGCGAGGAAGCTGCCTCTCGCTCACCCCCTGGGACGAGTACGCCTCCCTCAGACGCCGCAGCTCGGCGCAGGCCATGTCCTCGGCCGACATGCGGGCGAACGCCCCGGGCGTCAGCGAGCCGCTCCGGAGGCCCTGATGCAGGTGGCTGTTTTTGGGGTTCCTCAGATTGGCCACCTTGCTCCTCACGCTGGCCTTGTATTTGGTCTGGCTGGACTGGTGGCGCTCGTGGATGTGGCGCTCGATGTGCGCCGCCAGCTCTGCGGCCTTGTGCCGATCCGGGCTTTCGGGGCCGAGGGCACCGAGGAGGAGCTGAACGCATTTGGTTCTTACGGGGGAGAGCTCTGGACAGGTGCTCTGTGCAGCAGAGGCTTGTGTTGCTGCTGAGGCGTCCGCATCCACAGCCATTGAACCGGAGCGGGAACGCTCCTGCATGGACGCTCCTCCGTCCCTGACAGGAAGCTCAGCGTCTCTGCTCTGGACTGAGCGCTTCCCCTCCTGCGTGGCGTTGCTGCACTGCCTCTTCCACTTGGACATCAGGCTCCTGACCGCCGTCTTCACGCCGCCGTGGCAGCAGCTCCTCCGGAGCCCGTAGAGGACTGTGGCGATGCCCGTTGTTTCCAGCTGCTCCGCTGTGACGGGTGTGTTGTCCAGGTCACAGAGGAGGGTCAGGATGTTCCCATAGCTCCTGTCTGCACGGAGCTTCTCTATCTGCAGGGCACACTGGGCCATTTCCCCTGTATCCATGGTTGCTACAGAGATCAAGTGTAGGATACGTTGTAAATATAGTGATTAGATATACTCACACTTCTATATATATACATATACATATATGTGCAATCTAATGCAAAAGAACATATTTTTCAGTAACGCCCCACTTAAAAGAATACACAGTTACAAATACAGACTAACTTTGCGTGATTTGTGTCAGTTTACCTGCAGAATCGCAGCTTCTTCCGACGTCCCTGAGAGCGTCTACAGGGGAGCAGCCATGTTGAATGTGTCTTCGAACACAGGACGTTGCCTGGATCCACCTCTAGGCGGCGCTGCATCCTCATCAATGCACACAGCCGCTGTTTAACTTGTAAAACTGGTTATTTTTGGTTCTGTTGTTGTTTTTAAGGAATGGTGGTTTAAATAAAAAAATGTAGGTATGCGCCATAGCATCAACATTAACATCCTGAATTCTATAAATGCTTATGATGCATTTAAACTGCTGTTGAATAACAATAGTAATCTGTGATTGTTCTAAAATGTATTTCTTAAGGAATCTTTTGTGTGCGCATTTGGATACTGCTCTTCCATGTAACAGGTTTATCTCTTTAAACTCTTCCCGTTGTGTTGACAAGGACACCAATCCGGATTAATATCTGTGTCAAGTACGTAATTAGAGTCGATGAGGCAATTTAGGGTGCGGGGATTAAAGTAAATCTGTGAAACATCAGGCCCGTCCTCTGCCATTTCTAGATATTTGTGAACCCTACGCACAGAGGGGGGTCTCGACGGTCTGCATGCTGAGACGCGCAGTCTGCACACAAGCAGCCGGGGGGATGTTCAGAGGGATGCAGACCAGCAGAAGAATGGAAGGTATCTCTGGCAAGATGAGGCAGGACTCGTCTTGGCAGCAAGGCAGGCAATAATTACATGCTATGCAAGAAGACGAGTGGACAGACAAGGGTGGACGAAGCTTGCAGAAAAATGTCATTTTAGCCTCAGAGTAGTTCAGTGTACTGTTTGTAACCCAAATGTTTACATGCAGCAACTATTTGATATCATTTGAGTGATTTTAATGTAGTCACTGATCAAAGACCTGTGCTAGCGATGAGTAAAATCTATCTATTAACCAGTGTGAGCTAGAATTATTTTGAAAATTATTAATCTTAATCTGAAATTAAATTGGACGGCGTAGGATAGTAAGCATTTGGCATTGACATATGGAAGTGACATTTTCACATGTGATGTTTTTTTTATAGGCTCAGCAGCTGTGAACATTAAGAAGCAGACTGAGAGCTCTTTGGAGAAGCTTCACTGACTTAATGGAAGCAGGCAGCTTCTGCATATATAAATTATACAAAGTAGAAAAAGTTTATATAAAAAATCACTTTTTAATCCAGTGGAGTAGATTTAAAAGCAGCACTGTAATCCAACGAGTGCTTCTGTAAAACGGCATATAGTGTTACTCAGGCACAAATACCTGCAGGACATCTGAAGAGATGAGAAGGCTTCTATTATGTAATTGTGGCTATGACATCATCCAGCCAACCTTCTATTAAAGTTTAGCTTCACGCAGCTGGATCCAATGGTGATGAAAGTCCTGAGGGAAAGTTGATACAGTGCCTCTTTGCGTAATGACTCCTGGCTCCTCAGAATTCAACAGCAGCTTTTAAACCCTCAAATGGGAGTTAAAGCTTCCAGGAGGCTTTTAGCAGCGTTAATGTTTAACCTTTCTCTCCAAACAGCGCTGGCTTGAGGGGTTTTCTGACGGCGTGTCCGGGAAAAAGCAACACGAGTCGTGACACTTGTTGTGCACGTGTGTTGCTGTTTGTGTTTTGCCATTCATTCAACCTGTGACCTTTTAGTGGCAGGAGGATCCGCTCCTCAAACTGGGTGCTGAGTTGGGTGGGGCCCGAGCGGCCTTTAGGTGACGCAGACAAACGTTCCTACACACCAGTCTACAGTTTGCAGGGCCCCGTTTCTAGTTCCCTCCAGCTCACACGACGGGAATTCCGGAAACACTTCCGAGGGTGTTCAGATCTTATAGAATAAATTCACCGGGGCCTGTCTGCATCTGCACCCTCCTCATCTGTGGGATGGAATTTTACCAGCACACAGGCGCCGTGGCTCCCGCTCGCCGACAGGTGGCGCTGTGTGCGCTGCTGAGCTCAGCGGCGTGAGCACTGTGAGGAAGTGGAATCCTGCTGTATCACGTCCTGCTTCGTCTCCGCCTATTGTGAGCGCCCACCGCTCCGGGCTGGACACGCACACACACGCACACACACACACACACACACACGCACACGCACACGCACACACACACACACACACACGCACACGCACACACACATACTCCGCCCTTAGCTTGAGAAATCCTGGAGGAGGAGGCAGACATTCTTGTTGAAGTGATCATTCTTTTCATGAGAAACCATTTATGACACCATGGTCAGTACACACACGCCCCCAGACCTGAAACAGCCCCTGGCTCCATGAGCTGAATGCGTAGGGTGAAATTCACCCTGTGAAGGGTTAATTGACCTAGGGACTGTAAACAAATGATTGAGACGAGAGCATACATACTTTATTTTTGTTCTGGCATTTCCTTGTAAGATCAACACAAGCAACGTTACAGTTGCAGCTGATGGTTTGTTGTGAACATGGTTTTGTTGGCTCACACTCTGTAGGTGTGACCTGCTGCACACAGAGACCTAAACACCAACTCTTTAATTCTTCTCTAATTTAAGCCACAATAACATTCAACAATTCCCTTTGTGACGATAGCAAAGCTTTTGAGTATGATCCCTGATGACCTTAGAGGAAGTTTGGTCTCTTCTGTTTTTACTCGGTTTGAAACTGAACGGCTTCTACAAGTTTAGCCTGTACTTTATTAAAGTCTTGCACCATTTGAGGCAGGAAATGAGAGTCCCCAGACACGCCGCTACAAAACTGCTGTTTTGTCTGCTCTGGCTGCTCCTTTTCTGATAATACTGTTATCGCAGCCAGAAGCAACACGAGGAACCGAGCAGGCTCTGGGTCCTCCTGCATTATAATAGATTTAATTTTATAACACCTTGGACGAGGTGATGCAACACACAGCAACAGCTCCAAAGAATTGGAAGGAAATTCCTGATTCCTTTACCTGTTATTCTAAAGACAACATCCTGAGGGGTGTGTTGATATTAACATCCTGCTCACAGGTGACATAACAGCTGTCTGTGCACGGCTTAAAACACACATTTTTCCGTATTGTTTCATCACAGCTGTTTTGCCAGAACTCCTGTCTCTCCCACACACACACATTAATGGGACACATGGTTGGCTTTGTGGGAAATCCTCTACCAGCTGGCCCCCGGGTGATGAAAAAAATCACATCCTGTCATTGTTGCTAACAGTTCTGCAGCATTAACCAAAATAAGATCTGTAATGTGATCACAGTCGAGGGGTGAGGCCCGAAGTGCAAAGTGTTCAGCTGTTAACAGAGGGTTAACAGATCAAATAACAGGAACCTAATGATGAATATTTTTCAACTATAAATAAGCCATTTTTAAACAACTGTTGATATGAAGTGAATATTAAACGCAAATACTCAAGCACATTAGTGATAAATCTCAAAATGTCAACAAAAATCAGAACAAATAGTGAGATGTTTGTGTTCAGATTAAAAGCCTCACTGGAGGATTTGGGTTCAGCTCAGTTCTCGCTGTGAGGAGGTATGACGTCCTCCTCCTGCACTGAGACCTTCAAATTACTGCACAAAGGTACTTCCCTGAGTTCTAATACACAAAGAGACATATTTCCAACCTGTGTGGTCTTGTTTTTGTGATGGTGTGAACAACTTGCGTCAGACTAACACACATTTGGTTCATAAATGGCACCAGGTGGGTAACGTTCATTTTTGCTGAGGTGATACTAGACTGGTCTGCAGTCCAGACCTGTTCCCCATTAAAATGTCACCCTGGAATGATTGTCAGGGATTCAGTTTGTGTTTGTTTGAGCTTTTATGTGTAACCGTCTCTCTATTCTGTCTCTATTTTGGTCTTGTCAGTGTCTCTAAAGCTTTTAACCGCATGATTAATAAATAAGAACTTATTACTAAGCTTATAAATAAATAAATACATCGACTGGACCACACTGCAGATCAGTTAGTCCAGATGTGTCAGCTGCTCGCATGAAACAGGTGATGGATGATGGATCCATGGATCATAATGATCCATATGAGCTTCAGAAATACAATTTCTCAGAAATCAAATGTATGTGTAGAGGATCACAGCATATCTGGGTTTAGTATATAATGATCAGTGTTCCAACCAGTGCTGACGTACTGTCTGAAAAGCAAACAAAAATACATAAATAGTGAGAAGGTGTGGATCCAGTCAGTAACTGGGCCGAGCCATGTGGACCTACACAAACACAGACTGGATGTATGTGCCCATGCGCATGTTCACACGTCCCACAGATTCCTTTCACGTGGCAAAGGCATCAGAGCAAAACACTGCCTTGTGATTTGGAGCAACAAAAGCAGGCGCACACACACAAATGCACAGCGAGGTGACAGAAAGCTGTTTAGGTGTCAGAAAGGGTGTGATCCACCTCCAGATCCTCAACCTGGACCAAAATAACACTGGAAGCCCGAGTTTCTGTTTGCTCCGAGCTCTGTGATGCACACTTGCATCTCTCAGGCGGCCGAGGCTCCATTCAGAGGTGGAAAGCTGAGGTTGGGATGATGAAACAGGTCGCGCTCGTCTCATCCCCTCCGACTTTGAACTGCGGCCCTTTGTTGTCCCGTTCGTTCAGGGTGAAACCACAACACTGCGTCTCACTTCCCCAGTCTTCCGCCAACATTCAGCACTTGTTCCGTTCCAACGGGGGGGACTTTGAATTAAAATGGTCTCCAGCACAGCGTGTTTGTTCGCCACTGAGGGGAAGTAACACTAAACAGGAAGATGGCGAACAGTCATTCAGTCAAGTTTACTTAAATGATGTGGAAGTTGCTGATAACAGGTTCCAAAAGGGGGGGGGGGTGCAAGAAATGTGGTGTTTTACTTTGCCAAACAACAAGCAAGGTCTTGTTGCTCTATTTCCTGTTAATATACATCATCGTGATGCTTTGGATTTAAACCATTTAAGGCTTTGTAGGATTCTTGCAGAGACCGTTGGGTTAATGGTGCGTGCTCACATACTGACAGTGGGTGAAGCACAGCAGCTGTGGCCAGAGGTGGGAAAACGGGAAATGCTTCCTCCACGCCGTGCAAAGGCTCACAGTCTGACCCCGGGCGCCTCGGCGGCGTTACATAACAGCGAGCACGCCAAGGGAAAAAAGCAGGAGAATGCAACAACGGGCCGGGCGATATAAGAGAAAGAGACAGAACGAAGGGGAGGAGGGAATCAAAGCAGATGATGTCATGCGTTTCATAGGAAGAGGATGGAGTCAGTAGAGCAAACACAGGCACGGCGCGCGTTTTCCCCCCTTTCTCACCTTCTCACAGGCCGAGAGCGATGCAGAGCGCCGGTCGCAGCGCAGGCCTCCAATTACAACAGATGTGGCAAACTGGCCTTATTTGGGATCCCAGCGAAGAGCGGAGGAAGGAAGGAGTCAGCGAGGGCCAACATTCCACATCAGGTTTTTATCAAACCAAGACGGAACCAAGTCAGCAGCCGCCTCTCACGCTGCGCTCGTCTGCTGGAAGCGCTGAGCGGCGGCGAGAGCTCGGCCGCTCGGAGGCCTCTGACCTTTGCTTTAAGCCTAATTTCATAGTAGAAGTGAAATAATGTCTTTAGGCCTCAGAAGCATCTGAACTGGTCAGTGTGGTGCTTTCTTTGTCTGCCGCTGTCGACCTCAAAGCACAAACAGTTCATTTTGACACATAAAGACACATTCAGCCGCTCACATCTGACAAAACAACCAACAGGAAACAGAACAGACACCTCCTTGTCTGCTCGATGCTCGCCGCTTCAGAAATAGCCACCCCCGCTGTTATCAAGCCTGGGTCACGCTTCCTGTCTTTATGCTGAGCTTACATTCATGCAAGGGATTCTGGGTAGCGTTAAAAGGTAGCGCTGGCTGCCCCCTCCCACCCACCTCAGCCGGCAGGAAGTGCAGCGCTCCCACTTCCTCCTCTGTGTGGACAAATGCAGAAGTGGAGAAGGTTTGAGCAGGAGGAAGGTCACTCTCAGTTCTTCATCTGGGCCTCCTCATCATCCTCAGCTCTGTTATTGGTAAAGCGTGACGTGGACGAAAGAATTCAAGCGTGTGTTCTGGGTATTTTCCTCCTGCTAACTTCAGAATTTGCTGCTGGGTCACACATTTTTGGCTGGAGCTGGATCTACGCCTTAACAAACACGCCATCCCGCCCACATTCCTGAAACAATGGCTGCTCTCTGTGGCAAAAACAGTGGTTCTTCAGCTCAGGGCTGGAGAGAGAGAGAGAGAAAAAGTCCCCCCTGATGTGGTAACACATTGTCCTTGTAATGAGCAGGTTATCAGCCTGGTTTCAGTGAACCAGAGGAAGGGACGGCCCACATTCTTCAGAGCTGACCTCATGGCTGAAAACCCAAACGTGGAAATGTGCATTCCTCAGTAAGCTCAGAATGAACATGCTGTGTTCAAATGCATGGGATCTTCGCTTATCAGGGTTTCAGTTTACAGAGATAAGGGCCAGGTACAAATTCCTGTACACGCTCATTTGTGTCCTATTACGGATGCTAAATATGAGGTGTGTTTGAAACTCGAAGGAGCGAGCCGAGCCTCAGGTGGAGTTTCAGCCAGCGATAGTTCAAACAGAGTGAAGGACACTGATAAGTCGGCGCCCACTGCACCTGCTGTGCACAAACAGGCCGCTCACAAAGACGCCGTCACACGCCTTTTCTGCCGCCGCCTCATGCATATTTAGCTTTTTCCCTCTTGCTTCACCTGCCACAGTCGATCCATCAGCCAGCTGTGGGCGCGCGCACACACACACACACACACACACACACACACACACACACACACACACACACAGGGCCGACAACAAAGGCCGCTAATGAGCAAGAATGCCCACAGATCAGTGAAACAGCACGACGGCTGTCACAGCAGGGGGCCGTCTTATTGCGCGGCTGTTGTTCGCAGCCAACGGCGGCCTGCGATCACACAACGCGCGCATGTGGCTTTTCCCGCCACGCGTTTGTTCATACTGGACAGTGAGACGCTGGAAAAAAAGACCAACGGGCAGCAGGGAGGTGGGACGAAGGCGGGTGATGGATGACGGGGGTGAGTCACTTCAGCAACATGGTGCTCACTCGCCTCGGGTCCAGTGTCCAGAACCAGCTGAGAGGCTGAATGTTTCTAAAAGCAATCAGCAGACACACACTTGAGCCACATCACATCTGGTCCAACACTTTGAAGAACCTGCAAGAATCCTTTGGCTGCTGAGAGAAACGTTAGGACTCAAGTGTGTCAGAAAACTCCCTGCATTAATGTCAAAATGTGGGTTTGAAATGAATGAAGGGTGTGAGACGAGGTTTCACAAGACGACCACGGGACAAAGCTTTCAGTCAGAGCATGCGCCCATGAGCAACACAGACGGAACCCTGAACCCGTCTGACAGGTCCACACCACAGATAAACAGCTGCACATGTGTAAACTTTACTTTAGCATCCTGTCACAATCCCAAGGATCAGACTCATACTTAGCACGTATTACAAACAATAAAGAGCGTAAATGGATGTAAAAGTGCATGTAACTCAATGTAAGCTGAATGCAGCCAGTCAGAGTTAAATGCAGAACCCAACCTCTACTAAAGGCATGTAAATAAGGGGAAGCATCACATTCCCTGTGGCCTCTGAAGCGATTACACAAGTTTACAGCGGTACACACAGCGCCGTAACGTACACACAGCATTACCACAACGCAATCAATCACAACACCCCGAACATCCCACGATTTATATGTGCAGCAGGAGCAGTTACAGTAATCCCCATGTGAACAGGGGAGGAGAAGAAAGGCCCACAGTAAACAGCTGGTGAGGGTGAGAGCATAGAAAGGACAAAGAACGGGAGAAACCAGGCCTGTGTGTGTGTGTGTGTGTGTGTGTGTGTGTGTGTGTGTGTGTGTGTGTGTGTGTGTGTGTGTGTGTGTGTGTGTGTGTGTGTGTGTGTGTTACCTCTCCTCCACCACTTGTCTGCCTCCTCTGTGCCCTACATGGATGAAGGGATTACATAAGACGAGGTCTGATTGGTTGTTCTACGCACGACAACTGGACTGGGCTGCACAGATGCATCCTGGTGGATTATGGGTAATATTGGAATGCTGCATTAGGGCCAGACGGTCTGTCTGACTGACTGATTGAACGCTTTCTGTGCTTCCCATCACTCTTCTGATATTAACAGTATATATAACAATATATGAATATAGCGGCAGAAGCAAAAACAAGACATGCTTATTTTGACAGCAGTTTTTAGAAATAAAAGTCCCACAGTTTTTTAGATGAAATAGTAAACTATAAAATGGTAATGATGAGCTGAGAGCAGGTTACATAACATTGCATTATAGTTTTGATGGTTAACCTGCATTTTCAAACAGTCAAACAGGAACACTGCTCAGTCACAGTCAACACCTCACTCATCACACACTACGCTGTCTGCTGTTTGCTTCACTGGGACAATGTTTCACACACACACCTGTTGTGTTTGAACAGGCCCCAGCGCTGTCATATCATCTTAGTTATTATTATTAGTGGATTCACAGAATTTATGACTGCAGACAAAAAAGCCTTCATTGCGACTGAAGTGGACAAGCTTCAACACTTCATAAATATTTTCCTAGAATTTAACACACACGCTTTTTTTTCATTAGGAATTTCTGACTTGTCAGAACCCGAGGAGAGAACACAATAAACCCTGAAATAAGCGTGTGGAGGCGGAGGCCTGCTCGCGTTTGTGCCCCAGCTCGTCCCGTACGGGCGCACGCCCACACGTGTGCTGCTAGAACACAAACCCAGATCCAGTCCAAACCTTCTCCCCCGGCTCCGAAGCAAATCGGCCCATCAGCTCGTTTGAGCCATTGCCACCGATTTCTCGAGCCATCTGTTCACTTTTGGCCTCGCCGCGTATTTCCATGGCAACGCGGTGTTGATAAATGGAGGAGTCTTATTTAAGTCGGGCAGTCTGTTCACGCGCTGAAGTTCACTCTCTCCCTCTTTTGTGTGTTTATTAAAGTGGCCGTGGCTGCTGATATGTGGTGGTGAGGTGCAATAATCCTGGATCCAGAGGGAACTCGCTGACTCACAATCAAACAGCACCTGATCCTTCATCTGCAGCAACCGCGAACATGCTCACGTTTAGGATTTTGGGGACGAGGAGCCTTAAAAAAAGGGCTTCCTGCTCCTTCACTGTTTAATCGACTCATTCCAGCAGAGCTGCAGCCATTCATCCCTCTCCGCGTCCTTGCTGGGGCATCTGCTTGCCGAGTCAGCATATTTTCAGGGGTGTCTGTCAGAAAAATGCTCAACGCGCAGGTGAAATACTTCCATTTCCGCGGTGGCGACAGCGGGAAGCAGAGGAGTGGGATGCTTCGGCCTGGAGGCACCTCCAAACCCATCTGTGAGCCTGTCTGTCTCCCTGTCTGTCATCGCTTATGCAAGCTCCAGCCGCGGGACTCGCCGCATGGGCCGACAGGACCTGCGCGTCTGTCTGAAGGATCTGGCAGCTCTCCTCTTTGTCTGAGCAGCATCTTGTCAGAGTGGATTAGCGTGCGTGTGAATATTTGTGTGTTTTCTTTGACAGTGTGGTGGGCGGCCGGTGCCAGCGCAGACACATGCCTGTTCTTTACTGGGTTCAATTAGCAGTTAGCACGCGTCCGCTTCCCCGTGACAATACTCCACCAACCCAAACAAAAACACTTAGTTAATTATGGAAAACAAGTTCTGCTCCGCACTGAGAGCTTAGTGTCTGATTTAACAGCCAAGTAAATCTGCATTCAAATGATTAATATTCTCCTGAGCTCACAGTTAAACTCTTTTTAACCACAACAGGCGGCTGAACTCTCGCCGCCTTCTGTTGAAAGCAAAAAAAACAGTGTGTAAAGAGCTTCAGACGCACAGCCGGCGTGTGGCTGGAAGTTGTCCTATTTACAGGCACGGAGCCGGGCCTCGCATCCAGCCGGGCCGGGCCCCCGGCCGTGACACAGACCTGCCAACGACAGCACCCATTTAGCAGCACTTCTCGTGGCTGTGAGAATTGATTAGCACGTAATGGCTGCAGGACGACGCCTCTGTGAATGTGACAGTCCTGCAGAAGGTTTCCACACACAGACGGAGGCGGAACCTGGATGGAAACGTACATGCGTTAACATCAGCGCCTGAGCCTGTGGACCCCACACACACACACACACACACACACACACACACACACACACACACACACACACACACACACACACACACACACACACACACACACACACACACACAAACACACACACACACACACACACACACACTGTCAACACACTCTGTTGATCCTTGAGCAAAGCACATGACTAGAAAGGAAGCGCGTGGAGGCTAATTACTTCCAGCTTCATGCCGGTGCATGTCGGTTCACACTGGACGCACCGGTGGATCAGGACACACATCACAAACATGCACCTCCACCACGCTGCACAAGGAGCCTGCAATGTAGCATCAACCTCCACTGGATGGATCCAATCATGAGCTCATATCATCCACCAAACACACACTCCCAGCACATCCAGATCCAGCAGCTACACCAGAATGTGACTGTGTGTGAGGGGGAGGGGGGAGGGGGGCTCATGTTGTTTCAAGTACCACTGAGGCGATGGAAGAAAACAGCCCAAGACGTCCACACAGCTGATCATTGTGTCTGAGAGACGGTTCAAATGCAGCTGTTGTGAGCGGATGAATTATCAGTGGAGGGTTTTGTTTCAGATGCCACACAGACGATAAGAGCTCAGACACGACACGTCACTTATCGCTGCTCAAAGGCTCCGGGGACCTTGGGTCCTCTGGTGTTTGGGAAGGCTTGTTATGGAAAAAGGAGCTGGAGGGTGGGCCTCTTTCTGGGAATAACCCTGCTCTGACCTCTGAGGAGGAACCGTCACAGCCTCCTTCTCCATCTTCCTCCCACCACTCGTGTTTTTACTCTGCTGTCGTCTCAGATTTCTCCCCAGAGCTGAGGGCGAAATTCAGCTTTTTAATGAAATGATAACAAGGGGGGGGGGGTCGGCTACACACACTTATACTCCAGCATCTCTGATTAAATATCTTCCAGTGTTTCCTACTCGACCTGCTTGCTCTCTCTCTCTCACTCTCTCTCTCTCTCTCTCTCTCTCTCTCTCTCTCTCTCTCTCACTGTTATATGACGTGGGCGCTCGAGTCCACCACTAGACGCACATGGCTGAGATTCCCCTCCTTCCCACGTCCGTCATTCCTGCCCACGTCCAGGGAGGGACTGAACCACACCGCAGCGCTAATCCGTTGTGCAAGAACTGGGATGAAACCTAAGTTTACCTCATTCACTCTAAACATTTACATTCTGCAGAGGGCAAATGAGACGATTAGGCCTGTATTTAGATTCTTCACATCTGCTGAGATGCGGTTGACCACTTTTTATTGCACGTATGCGCTGCCTGCAGTCGGCCATGACGCACTTAGAATACATGAAGTGTGTTTATTCAATGCTTCATTTATTTATTAGCTCTATTGTGCGCTAAAGCCTTAAGCTTTACAAAACGAGGCCTTGTTTGAGCGAAAGCCTGCACATGTGGTTGTAGAACCGTCTTGAGAACATGTTTACGACCTAGATGAGACAAAGGCCACGTTCTAGTGCAGTAAGTGCGAGTCAGTCTACACCACAGCCCCGCTGAGCCCCGACGGGCCCCCCGGGACCCTCTGGTGGAGCGGTTACTGCACATTCATCACACACGAGCGGTGACGCCATTGTTGTCGCTGCGCCCGCCTTGGCGGCGCGCCTACTCCAGGGCACAGGGATGTTTCTTAAGGGGCCCGAACGGGGGCCGAGGGGAACAATAAGGACGCGGGTGGTGTTTGGAAGCGGGCCCACGGTGCCAGTTGCCACAGAGAGGACCGTGTGCTGGAGCCGCAGACAAAGAGGGCAAGCTGGCGCTCCACTGGGAAGGAGAGCAGTCAGACTGGGACCGGAGTGGTTGGTGGAGGGGGTGAGGGAATGTAGGCACACGTCTGACGAAAGGGGGGGTCAACGGACAGACAGACACAGGGACCGACTGTTTGGAAGACGCCGGCCACTCAGGCATCTGGGCCTCTGTTCTCCCAGCAACGGCTCAAATCTGTAGAGAGCGCGTTACAGGAAGTGGCCATCATTGATTCATAGCAGCATTAGCTTTAGCACGTTGGCTTGCATGATTATCCCTCTCTCGTTTCTCCACAGATGTTTTTTTCTAGTGTCGTGTAACCTCTTCACATTTTGTCCCGATGCCGTGCTTTTTATGGGAAATATCTTTCCGCATAAACAAATGCTCAACCCGCAAGCCTCCGTAATTCATTAACCCAGACCTCAGAACAACGCGGTTTCACCTTTGATACCCAGCGAGAGGAAACTTGGCAGTGAGGCGCGTGACGAAGCCAAAAAGTCAAACTGAAAAAACAGGAAGCTTAATCAACTCCTTCTCTTCCTCCTGCTGCAGCAAATGTAGAATTACTCCAGCGTGAGGCTTTTTTTTAAGCCGAGAGCACTGGTTTCTGTGCCCGAATCTCTTACATAACTGTAAACATGCGCTTGTCCCGCATCACAACAGCAATCTGTACTGTAAGTGCACAGTGGTAATCTGCGGATAAACAGCCTCAACAATGGTCACTCTCTGTCAGATTACTATGCACACTGTAAGTTAATCAGGTCTCATTATCTTTATTGATTGGGCGTTGACCCAGATTTCTCCGTATCAGTGAGTCACAGTCTGCAAAGTTGTTGGACAAACACTGCCGCTTGCCGCGTGCGACCGTTGAATCATCTCTGTTGCCATGGGGACAGCATGCAGACCCCTCCGGCTGCGGCCCCATGTGATGAGGACGGAGACAAGCATAAACAGGGGCCACATCACGGCGTGAGCTCACAGCGACTGTAGTGAAAGTAACACCAGCTCAGTGTGTTCTCAGCCTTTAATGCTGCTTTACCGTTTCCTTCTTCTACACACGCTGCTCAGTCGCGTGACGTTTGGAGACAGAGGCAGAAAGTCAGACAAACCGATTCTGACACGTTGAAGCTAAAAGCAGCAGACGCAGTAATTATTGATCTGCTGTTAGAGGAAGTGATGTTTTTGGTTTTCAAGCTCACATAGAAGCTTGTTTGTGCAGAGGACGCAGCATGGAGGGGCCTGCTGGGACATCCAGAAGGCCGAGCTGCAACCGGGGCTCATTCCTCCACGTGTGGGAAAGACAAGACCATGCCCAGGCGGCCAAAGTGAGGGAAGATGGATTCACTGGGAGCGCTGTGGCTTTGGCGTTCGCCGTGACCTCTGGCAGCGTCAGAGCGGACGAATATCGAGTCACCGTCCAGACTTAGTGAAGAATTAGCGAAGGCCCCGTAACTGATATCAGATGGCCTTCTGCAAAGCTAAACAGACTCAGGACTGAAGCCACACCTCAGTTATCTGCACATCCTGTCCTGCGTCTGCAGCTGCGTGGCTCCACGTGGCCCGTCTCCCGCACAAAGCTGCCTTTAGGTTGTTGCATGAAAGGTGAACGTCAGAGACAAGCGCTGCCTTTGGAGCCTCTGTGGCGTCGCTGTTGATAAAAGATGGGAGCGACGACGGCAGATAAGATTCCACTGCACCTGCATTAAACCCACACACACGAAGTCCACTCACTGCATTTGTTAAAACGCGTCAGATTTTGCTTAAACAAAGCTGCATCTTCCTAAGAAGCGCCTTGTTTCTCACCAGCATCCCTGTTCCCTGCAAAAACAACCACCCAAATGTCAAACTGTGCGTTCTCCATTCACGTCCCTTAGACAAAACAACATGTGCTGCTGAATTCCTGGGCTGCCGGAGCAGACTGGTAAATAAAGGCTCTGTGTCGCTCACAGCTCGGGTCGTGCGGGTGACGCTAAAAAGGGCATCGAGATCAAGCTGCCGAGAAATCTCAGCTGCTGCTGTTTTACGCAGATCTGTGGGATGTAAATCAAACAAACGAGACCAGGCTCAAACATTCAGCCTGTTTCCTCCCCGCTCTCTTCAAACGTGTGGAGGACGTGTGTGCGTTGGGATAATGAGGAGACGTGCGCTGGTCGCTGTGTTTACATTAATGATACTGTTCAGCAGCAAATCCAACACGTGAGTAACAGCAGTTGTAGCCGAGGGTAAATGAGCCGTGTGATCGGCGACACCATTCAGTGTCTATGCACACGATCCCAGCATCTTGTAAAAACACCTTAATAAAAATCAGCATGAGTTGCGATTCATGCCATTAACAAGAGCAAAGCTTTTAAAGTGTCTTGGCGGGACAGAGGGTGTGTGTTTGCGTGTGTGGGCATGAATGCAGCATAATGGGCTCCTCAGCTCCTCAGGCCACTGCTGCAGCTCAGGTGTGTGCATTGGCAAAAACACAGCCCAGTTGTTGACTATTTAACAATGGGTGAAGTGATCACGCTTCCTCTGAGGGACGGGTTGCCAGTTGGACAAGACTGGTCTGTTTCCATGTTCAGCTGTTTACATATGAAACAGCGGTTCATCCGACGCTGGCTGTTGTGAGTTGCTTTCTCGCTGTGAGGACACAACAGGTCAGTCTGTCTGAAAACTTCACTGTCACCTCATGCAAAGGTAAAAGTCGAACAGGAGCACAGGTCATGGCTCATTTATTGGACAATATTAAGGCCATGGATCATCCCTTTTACACCAATGACAGCATCGGACTAACGGCTCCGTGGGCCGTGGCACGAGTCCAGCTTCCTTGTCGTCCTCCCACGCTCCTTAAGTGTGTTGTTGACACAGCTTGATGCCGACCTTGACTTGACGTGACTCACCGCGGTGCCAGCAGGCGTCGTCGCCACGCCGACGGGAGGCTGAAAACAAGCAGCCACGAGATACGAGCCTGCGTGCACGTCAGCGGCTGCGAGCTCCCGAGATGCATTCAAAGCCTGTGGAGATCGCGTCTTCGGGGCATTTCAGGCCTCGACGATGTTGCACAATGAAGCCTCTGGGCGTCACCGCGTGTCTCGTGTCACATTGTCTCGGTGATGTAACACAGCGAGGAGGAAATATCATCTGTGTGGAGCAGCGTGGTGAGCATGCCCTTAACCCGAGGCCTCAGAAATAAGATAATGAGCCTAAAGATGGCTGCCGTTCTGTCCTCCCATGCACTTAGGGTCGGACCTGACAGCCAGAGGTGCTCTTAAGATACCAGCGTGACTCCACCCTGATAATAAAAGCACACAGACTCATTGTTCTCATGCTCACTCAGGCACCAGTCACCTCTGGGTTAATGTGTAAGTGGCAGATATGAGGCGAAGGGCCAGAAACTTCGTTAAGTGCAGCAGGAGAAGTGAAACAAAGGCCCAGGGTACGAGTGAAGAGCTGAACCGCATCATGAGTCAGAAGCAAACGCAGACGCTGTGGGTTGAATCTGTGTCCTTGGGCGTCTCACCTGCATGTGCAGAGGTGGGACTACAATGATGAGGTTGTCACCGTCACATCAGCAGGGCTTCATAAAGAAGCGCCGGGCGGCCATCTTGATCTGAGCAAGCAGCTCAGATAAGTCCTTTCAACACAAAGGAGCGAGACGTCTAATTAAAGCTCCCCTGAAACGGCAGAAGTGGAGCCGTATCTCTGCAGGGACCGAGGAAGCGCCTGCGCAGCGAAAGGCCTCTGAGGAAGGAGTCTTATTAGCATTTGAGCAGTAAGAGACTTCCAGTCGACGCCCGGAAATCTGTGACTCTGCACCGCTGCATGTTGGAGATGCTGATTCACAAAAGCCAAACAGGGACGTGACAATGACTGAGCTGGTTATTAACAGGGGGCAGTAATTAGGCAGCTCCCTCCCGGGGACCGCGGGGTAATTAACGCTCATGATGAGCACTGTGTGAGGAGGAGAATCTCAGGGCGCCGCACGCTCCTCAGCTGAGACGCTTTCAGCATCATAAAATGCTTTAAACAGGGCGTCCTGTTTCACCTACTGTAGGAATAGATTGGATACAAAGGGGATTTGCCACACAAAGCTTCATTCATCCACGGAGGGGTGCGTAAAAGGGAAACCAGAAGTGTCAGGTGTCCTTTGCAGAGAGAGGTCCAGATCTGAGCCTGCGGCCAGCGAGGAGGCGTCTCCTTCAGCAGCCACACTCCAGGATGGGGGGAAATGTCACAACTGGATATATGCTACGAGCCCTGGGGGAGCGGACGGGAGCCAAGGTGACTGCATGAATCAGAGGGAGCCACGCAGACAGTGTGGGCACACGCACGCACGCACATACGCACACGCACGTACGCACGCACACACACACACACCCACACACACACGCACGCACGCACACACACACGCACACATGTACGCACGCACACACACACACACACACACACATGCACGCATGTACGCACGCACACACACACACACACACGCACGCACGCACACGCACGCACGCATGTACGCACACACACACACACACACATGCACACACACACACACGCACGCACGCACACACACACGCACGCATGTACGCACGCACACACACACACACACACACACACACACACACAGCCGTGGGACTGACGCCCTCCTTTGTCCACAGTGGCTCCTCATCCAGTCACGATGAGTCGACCCAGCTCATCCTGACGTGAGCTCCGCTGTCTGTGCAGCTGCATCGACTCGGTGCCGCGCTTTGGCTAATGCCTTTAAAAAGCAATGGGGGACGTCAAGGCCATTTAGACCATCGATCGGGGCCCCACCTGGGGCCGACTAATAGAGCATGTCTGGGATAAACTACCCCAAGCTATAGACAGGCCCCTCGGCCTGCTGCTGCCAACCTACTGCCTGGACCGTGGGACCACAGCCGCTCTCTGTGCCACCGGCTCCTAACGAGCCGCCGCGCTTCTATGCACGCGTCTGATGGTGTAATTAGCAGTCGCACAACTGCTAAACGGATGTTTAACAAGCCACTGGATCTGATGTAATTATTTCTGCCACGTGAGAGCTGATGCCGGCAGGTTGTGCAGCAGGGCTGATGGGAAGGCACCCTGCAGAGTGCTATAGAAAGCTAGTTCCTGCTAACTCTGAACTTATCTGCCAACACATTGCACAAGGATGACTGGTGAAACGTCTGGTGTCATTGTGTAAATAACATTTTTATCTGTGTTCACACAGACACGCAGGATCTGGAAACACACACACTCAGACTGTCTTCTGCTTTCAAGCTTCAATAACACAACCTGACCAGCGTCCGCCCCATGTGTTTTTGCTTTGACCGATGAAGCTGCAGACCTTGTTTAGTTGCGTTTAGGGCTGGGGGCAGTGTCAGCTTTGGCCATATGGCGACATGGAAGTCCCCAGGCGCTTTGACAGCTGTATTCAATTACACACTGATGTCACGTCCTGTGAGTCGACCCAGACGCACATACTCCACATGCTTGACCACGCCATATGCTCCTAAAATAACACTGATATTGAGCATTTGTGTTCGATGACCAGGAGCAAACGCTGCACATGTGCAGTGTGCGGCCGGCGCTGAGGCAGCCGGCGCTCCGACATAAGATCACAGGCAACACAGCGAGATGAGGCTCCAACGGGAAACAATGGCACAAACACGCTTTTCCTGCCCAGTCCCCCACCCTGTGTGTGTGTGTGTGTGTGTGTGTGTGTGTGTGTGTGTGTGTGTGTGTGTGGTCACCACATCGTCTGTAGGTCCTGGCTGAGTTGTTGCCATGGAAATCCACAGCAGACAGAGTTTGTCTCCGGCAGCGAGCGACAGAACGAACACTGACTCAATCCGTCAGAGCTGTGAAAGCAATAACAGCACCTGCACATAATATATGAATATATAATAAATACATGTGCAGATATGCGTATTATTTGCCATCTACTGATTTCTGCTCTTGAAATCATTTATTCCTATTAACACATACAGTCACACAGTAACATTGAATGCATGATTTGGTTCACGCTACCATTTGTGTTTATTTGTGTGTGTGGCCACAGACTGATCATAGCTACTACACCCACCACAAGCGCCCCACCCCCAACCCCCTATTCTTCACTGCCCCGCCCATAGAACACCTTGAAGACACAGGAGGCTTCACAAGCTGTGTCTCACACATGGAGACACGCTGTACCACGTTAAGAAGCTTCAACCCTCGGGGTTCTGGATATAAACCAACATAGAAAACAACGCAGGCAGATCGTGTCCTTACCTGCTCTGAAGTCCCTGTTATCTTTTGTTGATCTGCAGCAATGAAGCAATTTTATTTTGGGATCATTTACTTTGGTATGAATTAGGGGCTCAGGCAACCTCATATGTTAATAAAAGTCCTTTATAGCAAATTATTCAATAACTTAATGAATTGTGAAACTGAATTTCGAAATAATCTTGTAAGTAAAAGATCATATTTTCCATTTTCAGCGGCACCAAGCTTAATAATGTAGCTCCTACAACCATTTAAATGTTAGTAGAATGCACCAAACAGGAGGCCTGATGGACAGATGGTCAAGTATGTCTAAATACAGACGACACACATCATCCTGGGAGAACTCAAAACACGCCAACAGGCCCGTTTGCCAGGAGAAGCGGTCTCCATGAGGATAACAAGCATCCGAGCGCCCCAGCCCAGGCGGTGACTCAGCAGCAGCTGTTGCCATGGGTTACCAGGCAGGACACCCTTAGGATCCCAACAAGCTCAGTGCTGACAAATCTGCTCCCTCCCTGCCTCAGCCTTTTTCCTCCTCCCCCCATCTGCCGCTCCACCTCAAATCCTCCACCACTTTCTCGGGAAGCGCCGCCGCAGGCCTGTGCAGCGCCACGCTGCCGACACGGGTGAGGCGGAGGGAGGAGGGGGGAGACGGGGGCTGTTAATCCCATCTGAGCGCGGCCCTGCCAGGCTGCGGCCTCCTCGCTTTGCACTAGCCCACTGAACTGCCTCTTCAGCGCCGATTAATGCCCTATTAGGAGCAACTGACTTACCACCAATCTACTTAGGCCAACATGTAAGACTCGTGGTCTGACATCTCTCACTCCTCAGCTGCGCCGGCACGTTTGTCATTTTGTGAAGCGTGGCATCGTCAACCACAGGAAAGGCAGCAATGAGCTCAGTCTCGTCGCAAAAGACGCATGCGACCCGCTCCAAAACCCTCCGCTGGCTTTAGCATTCAGTTCTCACTACATCCACATCAGCACGTCTCATGAGCCTCCTCCTCTAAAGCCTCCTCATCCATCATGTGAATGAAAGCCCACGGCGCTCCACGCACCAGCTCTCTGCACGCCGTTCACAGGAAGCTGCAGCAACGTCCTGCTAATGACATTAAGGCTTTGCAGGACACTGCTAATTTAGGCTGAGGAGCTGAATAAACCTCTCACTGAAGCTCTGGGTTACGACACGTGGCCCATAAGCCACTGCTGACGGGTGCATGAAACCTGCCAACACACGCTTGAGCAATGTCACTGATGTGCTATTTATCTTTGCGTGAATGAACGTTTCTTGTTTTGGCCTCAGAGCTGAAATGATCACAAATGTTCTAGAGTAAATAAGTGTTTAAGCCTTCCAAACCTCCACAGCCTCAGCGCTGGAGGAATGCAGGAATGTTTGGAGATAAAATATTGATATCTGTGCAGCCTCACTGAAGGATCTGCAAACGTAAAGTGTGGCACATCAGCAGCGTGTTAAAGCCAGAGGAAGCACATACATGTGTGTAGTAACAAATTCTTTTTTATTACAACATTTCACGGTTTTCCATTTTGTAATGGTTTGTGGCAGAATAACATGAACTCTGGGAATTTACAAAACTCCAAAGAATTGTGATCTACAGTCAAAAGCAAACACGTGGATTCAATTGCCAGTGTTATTTTTTCCTTCTCTCCATTGTGAGACAATTTGAAGACAGACTGCAACATAAAAAAAAAATCCCAAAAATCACTCAAACTGGGGCAAAGAATGTTCAAATATACCGTAAATCGGGTCCATTTGAGCATCTCTCCCATCAAGATGGAATCCATAAGAAAAAAAACAACATTGTGACAAAACAACAGTATCAGTATTTGGGGCATTTACATTTTGGCCAGCGTACAGAAAGTTGTGCATTTCTGAAAATTAGAAGGCGAAGAAACAATAAAGCCTGACGCCTCAGCTTTGGCGCAAAAAAGCAGCCACAGGAAGTTGGGTGTTGGTGGTTTTGGTAAAACACGACGAAGAACTTCCTGGGACGCAGGCCACGCCCCATCCCTCAGGCCACGCCCCCGAACATCAATGGCGATAAGATAAAGGTGGTGTTGGTCAGGAGATGCGCACCTTTAGGACCGTCTTCTGCAGGTTCTTCTCACCCCACGCGCCCCGGGTGCATCTCCTCATCTCCCCTGACGAAAAGACGAGCGTGAAGGTGGTCGGTCACCGGGGCAACGAGCAGACTGGCATCATCTGGCGTCCTCTGGCCGCGGGCTGTGCAGCTTGGTTACTGTTGTCGTTTCATAATTTCAGGTTACAAAGTTATACAGCTAAAAGAAGTGAGTGAAAACAAGGCAATGCGGGAGGAGAGGGCGGACAGTGCACGGGAGGGGGGGGGGCTTCATGACGTCGCCGCCGCCTTCTCCTGCTCGATGGCTGCGGAGGGGAAACAAGGAGAGACGTGAGACTCGAGCGGACAAAATGGAGACAAAGACGTGCGCAAACGACGCCCGGCTGCGCAGCGCAGCGAGCGCTGGGGGCGTGACGTCGAGCAGCGCGCGCCTCACTTTCTTTCGAAGGCAGGGGGTTCTTCTCCTTCGTCTCCGTCTTCTTCAGCTTGGACTTGTCGAAACTTTCCACTTCAGAGATGTCGGGCTTGTCAGACATGGTTGCGGGGAGTCTGGAGGAGCAGAGACACGCGGGCGGTTGAACAGAAAGCACATAAAGACATTTCCAGGCAGCCCTCAAGTGTTATTGCGCAAACTGCACGTGTTTATCATCTGCGCCCTTCTCTCATAAACCGTCAAGAGGAGTGATTCAATAATTTATCTCATAAACGCACGTTAGGTTGTTACCACCGGAACATGTGGCGTCTTCTGATTTATTTTATCAGTCGTTGGGCGTTGCCTAAATCTGTGGTCAAACAATCAGTTGTTCGGCTAACACGGTTGTACGTGCGCAACCGCATTCTTTTGTCTGCGTGATGCGACCGCCGTCCACCCCGTTACGACGCGCACGCCGCCCGGGATGTGGCGCACGGGGGACGGGCGGCTCCAGACAATGAAGCCAGTCCAGCGTCCGGACCCCCGCATTTACATAACAATGGGGCTGCCACGCTGGGCAGATGGAGGAGAAACACAAAGGCTGCGCGTCTGCGCAAAAAGCAGCGGACATGCCGTTTATTTGGCCAAATGCGTGATATTGTGGCGGTCTGTTTTGGTTTTTTAGGCGTCCACTCGGGGACTTTCCACATGGAAGCAGTGCAACAGCCGCACATTCACTTGTCACGTACTTCTCCCCTTGGGGCGCGATGTGAAGGAACCACCGCCCAGATTGGCATGCAGCTCCATCTATTAGCCCAGGTTCCTCCTAACGACTATAAAGTCACCTGAAATAAACGCACAAAGCGCCGTGAACGCAACGAGCCCCGCTTTTGATAACGGAGCCCGACGCACGCAGCTCGAGCACAAACCGCAACAAAGGAAGCGTCAGATCTGCGTGAACGTGTGCCAGCGAGACAAAGACGGACCACACACCTGCCCGCTGCCACTTTACGCCACGTTCTCAGCTTTTCGCCCATAAAAACGACGCACGCTCGGCGGAAAGTCACATTATCCTATGATTTGCGGCCGCGTGTGTGTTTGGCACGTCTTCTCCAAACGCACTCATCACACTTCTAACATGACGGCGACAGCTCAACTCGCCGTTCACACTCAAGCACGACAACGTGGACGCAGTTCGCCTCGCTCGTCTTACCGGAGTGCTGGCTGGTGGCTCGAAGGTCTCTGGTTAGTGGGTTGCAGCAGTTGTGGCGCGTCTTTGCGCAAGCATTAGATATAGCCAGAAATATGCTAATGACATCTGACATCACCAGCCCCCGTCCTCCGCACCCCCCCTGCTGGACGGACACGGAAGCGCTCTGCTCGCAGTCAAACCGAATGTAAAGCTCTCCTTCTGCTCCTTTACTGATAAAACCACTATTAATCTATAGTTTGGCTCTTTTTTCCTGTATTGTGACGCACGTGGTGCTGAAAGTCTCTTCTTTTGGTTTACAAGCAGCACGTAGTCATTACACTTCCTTCAGCTTTTCATGAAAACAGCTGTTTTACTTTAAGTTCTACCGTGTATCGTCTAACTGCATTTTATGTGAAGAATAAGTAAAAGCGACTTAAACCACAGAAACGCGTCCTCCTTCATTCCTCATGTTGTGACTGCGGCTCTGGCTGCACATTCCTGTAGACTGGGCTCCTCCTGGTGGCGGGGAGCTGTTGCTCACTTTTGTGTCATGCATTAATGAATTTGGTCACTTAAATGCAAGAATACATGCCGTTGAGTTTTCACACCTACAATATGAATAATAAATCTTTAGAAAACAGTCACTTGAAATGCACAGACCGCCCGTTACCCATTGTCAAGGCTTTATTGTAAAACAAACAGCTTGTACAGTTACATGGTAAAGAAAATGATCACTTACTGCAGCTTCTTTCTACCTACAGGTAAAGCCAAACCTATCAATTTCAGCTGTGACAACCACACCATCTGCATAACTAACCATGGTTGCAAAATCTATAAAAATAAGTGAAATGTTTTCCTCTTCGTGACCTTAAATTTTTTTTCTCACGTGTGCCAAGGTACAAAATCCACCTCATCATAGACACCGATAATCCTCAGTTGAGGAAGCTACGTTTAAATTAGCACTTAAGGATGTGGTGCAAACGACTAAAAGCGCAGTGAAACGAGTGAAGTAATGTCTGTTGTGTTGATTCTGTGGTCAAATCGACTCAATTGCAGGCTTTAAACATCGATAAAGATCCAAGGAGCTTTGTGAGCAGATTAAACACTTTGCAGTGAAATGGTGCAGAATTCCACATTTACTACTTTATTGTCTATGAAGCCAACAAGTTTTAATGACAAACAGTGGAATGTCTCAGTTAAAGGAAGATACAAATGAGACTTCTGTTACATTGTGGACCCTTTGGTTAAAGTGAAGAACAGACCTCACAGGGGTCAAAGAACGAAACTGAAATGCGAGCGACAAATAGAGAAAGAAAGAACACACTTATAAATACAAACGTTGTCGTCATTGAAGGAAGTGATATTTTCACTGTGTCCTGGGTGAAAAATGGCAAAGAGGATGTGTGGGCGCGGCCTTTAAGCGACTGGTCTGAAACCAGGAGGCTCTATCAGGCATTTCTGGAGGATAAGTAGCCAAACAGCCTGATGGGTGAGTAGAGAGACAGAGACAGACGAGGAGAGGGGGCCGGGGGCCGCCCCCCCCCCATGTCTTTACAAAGGTACGTGGCTGAACAGGTAGGACACAGACTCGCCATTATGGGTTCGTCTAATGGCCTCTGCCAGAATCATGGAGATGTCGATGACCTGGAGGAAACAAATCCATCAGAAAAAGCAAAACTAAGCCTTTTTATGTACAAGTGATTCATGTATAAATTATAAAATTATAATTTATAATCACATTTGATTGTAGCAGCGTATTAAATATACAATGTCATTGGTTGTTTTAGCAGTAATATTTTACTACTTAAGAAAAGGTGATTGCATCTAAACCATACATCCACTGGATTAATGCAACCTAACCAAATATAAGACAACACGTGGACTCAAAACAAGGAAATCCAACAGCTCTTGTGTAGAATGAGAGCAGGTACCTGTATTTTAGGGCACGCCTTCATCTTCTCTTCCTGTGGGATAGTGTTAGTAACCACTACAGCCTCGAATGGGGCGTTGTTGATGCGGGAGATGGCGGGGCCAGAGAAGATGCCGTGCGTGAGGATGGCGTAGACCTTTACCGCCCCAGCGTCGATGAGCCTGACAGGTGAGGAGGAAGCAGATGACGGTGAGTCACCTCCTACTCATGCACAAACCACCAGAGTTAACGTTCTGGCCACTGACTTGTCGGCGGCGTGGCAGATGGTGCCGCAGGTGTCGGCCATGTCGTCCACCAGGATGGCCACGCGGTCCTTGACGTCGCCGACCAGCACCATGCGGTCCACTTCATTGGCCTTCTTCCTCTCCTTGTGGATGAGAGCGAAGTCGACGTTCAGGCGATCGGCGATGGACGTCACGCTGCGGATGAGAGGAGGAGCAAGACGTTGAACCTTCAGCTTCTCATCTAACTTACAGCTTTCAGAGTGTGCATTCTAATCTTCAGGATTTGAATTAGTGCTGAGGAAATGGAAAGACAGAAGCAAACTGAGTCGATCAAAACACCTTTGCACTTGAGCAGGTGTCCCCTAATTACGCCTCACACATGTGACACTGGAGGCTGTAGCTCTGTCATAATACAGCCTGGCTACTTTTTAACCCACTGTGTGCCGCTGCGTCTCACCGCTTGGCTCCGCCAGCGTCTGGAGACACAATGATGCAGTTCTTCCACTCAGGAATGTTTTCTCTGATCCACTGCAGAACAGCAGGCTCTGCATACAGGTTGTCCACAGCGATGTCGAAAAATCCCTTAGAAGGAAAAACAAAGTCAGCACAGTAAATACAAGTATGTAACAGACCAAGGTGTCAGGAGTTATTGTTTAGCAAAAGCCAATTAATAACCTGCAACCTCTAAAGGCCTTTCCCCATTAACGTCAGTACTGTGGGTCGACAATGTGCCATTAGGAAAGTGACGACGGTGGTGTGTACTGACCTGGATCTGAGAGGCGTGAAGGTCCATGGTGATGATGTGGTCGGCACCGGCCACAGACAGCATGTTTGCCACCAGCTTGGCTGATATGGGAGCTCGACTCTGGGACAAGCATCAAGTAGACACAGTGGTGTGAAACGAGGAAAAACAAGCAACTTCATTCACTAGGAGGAGGTTTTCTCTCATCAAAGCAAATTATGTGCATATCGTCTATGTTGCTCTTTCACTCAGGACTCTTATACCCAGGTCAAAAACCTTAATAGCATCACGTGTGGGTCGGTTAAAAGAAAACGGTGCTTTCTGTTTATCTCCAATTAATCAGCTGAGGTCGGCACAGTCAACAGGCAGCTCTCTGTTCTGCTGGGACACTTTCAGGGCTTGTGACTCCTGGCTAAACTTTATCTGTGACCTTTCCCATTACGGCATGTCAAATCTTGGCTGTGCTGTGGCCGCAGGCTTGTTAGCGCCAGAAAAAAGCAACACGGTGCAGCAAAACGGGCAGAAGGTTCAGAGCTTGTTGACAAAACACGCAGGTACCTGGAAATAATGGCCGAGCTGCGTTTGTGTGAGCGCCTACAGCAGCAGGGTGAAGAGAGGAGGAGGGAATGCAGAAGCTTATTGGCAATGAGAAAATGACGGGGTTGCAGTTATGGGAGTGATGAAAGAGTATTAACTGGACATCATTACATAGCTGGCATTTTTACCACTAGGTCATTCCACACAGATTGTTGACCTGCATCAGTGAAATCTGACAGCGTTGTGAAATGTGAACTGGACTCGACGTTTGCATCACACTGATCTTTCAATCAGCTCGACTGACAAAGCGAAATCTTTATCTGAAGTCAACAAGTGGATGAGGTCAGTGTTTGCAGAGGTCTGACCCCAGCGAGTAAAACGAGATATAAACCAATTACCAGCAGCTTGTGCGCCAACAGGTAGACTGAAGACGAGGGGAGGAGAATAATTCACAGGAAAACCACAGCTCTAACAACCGAGGAAACGCAAGACAATAATTTACAGCATAAGCAGACTGCTTGAACCAGTTTTCAGGCTGCTGGAGGTCTGATGCATTAAAACAGGTCTTTCAGACCAGCTCCAACTGCAATAACACTTTATTTGATTTGTTCACTTTAATATATTACTGAGCAACAACAGCAGAACCAGCAGCACTGAAGGAAAAATAACTAACATTAATGCTTAAGGTACAACTGGCAGCTTGATTTGTTACATTTCGACAAAAATGAAAGTCTGTCAGAAGCATCTCACAGCTGCTTTACTGGGATTAAGTCATCTGCGTGTGCTTCTACCTTGTCTTTCTTGTCCTGCCGGGCGTAGGGGAAGCAGGGGATGACGGCGGTGACGCGGGACGATGAGGCGATCTTGCAGGCGTTGATCATGATTAGCAGCTCCATGAGGTTGTCGTTTATTTCGCCGCAGCCGCTCTGCACGATGTACACGTCCTCGCCTCGCACGCTCTCACCGATTTCCACGCTGTCGAAGACAGAACGGGCAACAGGAGATATTCAATTATGCCGATTATTTATGCGTTTATTATTGGGCCTACGTGCTTCGCACAGCTCACACTGGGACATATCCTCTGTCACGTTCACAATCTGCAGCACACGCTGATGGAGAAAGTAAGCATTCCTCTGTGGGAGATGACCAGGTTCTCCACCAACCTCAAATGTGGTCACACGTACCATTGTAGACAGTGAGAGTCAGGTCAGCGCACAGGGTCATATGGGCTGAATGAAGAGAGGCCAGTAGAAAAAGTCCAAAAAGCAACAATGTGGCCAATATTTATGCTAAATACTCATTTAATTAGCACATACTCTATGCTGCATCTAGAAATAGGATTATTTTTGTTCAGGCATTCAGGATGGACAGCTATTCTAAAACCATGAAAATTCCCACTTCTTCATGCATTCCTGACATTTCGTTCCCAGTGATCCACTCCCTTAGCCTTGATCCATGACCTCAGCAAGTCACCTGCCAAAACTTGTTTGGGAGCTGTGGGAAGAGCCGCTAATAGTGCATCATTCTCGCATGCGTGTTGGTGTTGGATGATGGGAAAGTAATCTCTGTTGTGCACTGTGTGTCGCCCAAACAGCTGCGTTCCCTAGAGAGAAACCTTGACACGGATAATCAAGAGTTGTCCCTGGATCTGAGGCGCTGTGGGCCAAAACAACAGCGGCAGAGATGATCTAAAGACTGGATACAGCGGCGAAAGAGGCGCCTTCACAAACGGCGCAGTTTCACTTTACGGCAACAAAGATGACACCGCGGGACGAGACGAGCCACGCGCCCACGGCTCAGCTGAAGCGGATACACGTCAAGCGCGTGCGATCTAAGCTAAAACGTAACAAGTAGTAGCGACCGCTACGTAGAATTTCAGTCGCTAACGCTTCTCTTCCGTAACTCACCAGCGTTACCGTAAAACACGTAGAATTCATTGAGAATAGCACCGAGCTTGCGAGCGTCAATTACCGGACGTGCTCCCCGACCCCTTTTGCTATAAAAATTACAATAATCAACATTTAACTAAACATCGTTTAATCGTGTTCACAGACATCTGTAAGATGCGGACGTGTCTTTAGGGGTGTAGCGCAAAGTGTTCACCTAACTAGCCGACTTAGTTGACTAGCTTAGAAGATCTAAGGTATATTGTCAAATATTGTATCCTACAGCGTTCATTTCCCAGTTCAAACGTAGCAGCTACACATCTTAACAGTTCTATCAAACCACAAGCTAATCCGGCAAACAGCCACGGGGAACACTTTGCAACACATGCACAAGTGTGTGTCGGGACGCCCGCTAATCACGAGAACCAGGCGTAGCGTCAACAGAAGCGCAGTTAGAAAAATGCGCAGCACATTTAACATGGACGTATGGACGCTTTTCTATCGGTACATAGCAGATAAAACACACGTTCAACCAAAATCAAATAGAACTAAAGTTCCACGAGTGGGGCCTGGCGTATTTACATGTAGCTAGCTAGTCACGTGTTTCCATCTACCGCTACCCATTAGTAGAGTGCTGTTAGCTTCATGCTAGCATGCCCACATGGACCACGGAGGCTAAAGCAACGCCAACAGACAAGCACGCGCCTCACGCCGCACAAGTCAAACGATGCCACGCGACTCACCACGTCTCCTGGTTGCTGAATTTCTTCGTTATCACCTTCCCCAGCTCCAGCCCCAGCCGATCGGCCACTTTCTGGGACAGGTCGTGGTGGGAGCTCCCGCTAAAAAGCACGATGTTCGGCATGGCGGCTGCGGTTGGCTCCGGAACACTAAATCTAGAAGAAGCGTGAAGATGCGGCGGCTCTCCCCACTGGAGGGTTACAAAAACGGGGGGAGTTGAGCTCGCTAATGTTGCAGGCTCAGCATTGCGTCGGTGCGGCGCTGGGGACGGTGCGCTGCGCGGAGAGGAACTATCAGGTTAGTGTTTGCCTGCGAAGGGAAGTGGCCTCCGCTCATTGGTCAGCGCCGCCGTGACACATGTTCACTCGCCGCTCCGCCGTGTTTACAAAGCACGCTAACGCCTCGCGCTCGCGTCAGCGCACATTCATAATCTATGTCACCTCTGTTCCAACGACTTCATGTTCTAGTAATTTGATACTGTATCGTTTTTTATCTTATATTGTGTCCTGAGCACCTGTAAATAAGCCTATTATCCTAATTATACTATCAACATATAATCACTTTGGATATAAGCTTGTTAGTGCAAACTATAAATAATTATTAAATATTGTTCATGGTTGCTAAATCGACGTATGTGTACGTTTTTTTTCTTTTAATGTAATACCTATTTCATTCGTTAGGGTGTACATGAAGCCCACATTCTGCTTCTCTTACAGTATGTTCATATTTGTATGCACTGTTCATGTTCATGTGTTAAGGCAGAAATAATTATTAGAAGTCAAACATTTGCTAGTTTCTACAGTACTAAACTGATTCTTTACTCCTCAAAGCTTGTGTTTTTGGAAACCATATTAGGACAAAACCGTGTCAATGTGAGGAGGATGTCACCTGACAGCTGCTTCTTTGGACATAAATTCACTGTGCACTAATTCAATTTACCACTCAGAGAAGAGTCAGCTGACACGTCATGCCAAGACCTGCCTCCTTCACTCTGACGACATTTCTGCTTTGGCTGCGCTCACGTGCCGCCGCTAATTTACTGTTCTTCAAATGCAGCACAGAGTCAGGAGGATCAGCCTGATGTGGACACTACAAGTAGGGCTCCTCAGTGATCCTGCCTTTTAGAAATGCTATTATTTCAGGAATTTCACATCAATCAGCTGACCTGAGTATTTGCACTTAGATTACACTACAATGGATTTCAAGTAATCACTTCACTGGGTGATAAAACCAAAAAAGGCCGTCAGGAATTTAGATCTGATACTACACTCTTAATGTCTTACTGAGTGATACAAGTGTCTGTGTTCAATACGGGTCTGTTTGATAAACTGTTTTTTTTAAATCTTCAGTCATCGTAAACAGCTACCGACTTTCATACAAAAAAACTAAAAACAGTTACTTGTATTTTTCAGAAATATATTTTATAGATGATGTCAGAGATGAAATGTCCAAAGCGTAGGTCCCAAAGAAAGATAACATTTCTCATCAAGAGAGACAAACAACAAACAAAAAATAGCTTTTTTATCCATTTACATGTAAACCAAGATTTGCTCTTGAACCACAGTGGTTATATATATTTATATATATGTAGAACTGGTCGAGGTGGGTGTGACAATCAAACAACGATGCCCTTTTTTTCCAAACATTTTCTCAACCAATATCCAAAATTCCTCCACCATAGCAGTGCCTGTTTAAAAATCTTTGAAAGATGTACATTCTTTGGGAGAGTCTTTTTAAGGTGAGAATGTAGCAGAGTTTTGGCAGAGCATGTTTCTCTTAAACACAGTCCATACATGTTTTAAGTGCTGAATCTTGTTAAAATCACTTATTGGAAACAATATTCAATAAGAACAATATCAAATGTGTCTCAGTTGAGTCATTTGGACAAAGTCTTTTGAATTGTTTGCACACCACAGAGGAAGCAGTCGTTCCACCTGGTGCCCTTGGGGGAGGTTTCGTTTTTTAAGTCCTCCAGTGTTCTTCGTCTATTGTGCAAATACATTTTTGTTACATAGACAAGCAGGCATGCTGACTCACAAACCATGCAAAGAGTTAAAGTTGGCGCGAGCAGACAGCGAAAAAGAAAGAGAAGTAAGAAAGTTCCTACAAAAAAACCTCAATCGTCTTAAAAAAAATATGTTAAGCCAAATTAAACAAGTAACAAGTGGAATGTTTGTTAGACATGGAAAAGATATCAACTTAATTTCAAATTGTACAGCTTTATAAAATGATATAAGCTTGAAGTAAACATGACAGTCACTGTTAATCTGGTGTTTAACAAAGCAGTTAACAAGTGGGGGTTGGTTGGAGAGTCATTTTACAGCAGAGTAGTGTCAGATCTGTGGAGGTGAAGCAGGAAAAGGGAAGAAGGAGACTGACGTGATGGACAGGCGGACATGATAGTGCAACACATGCTCTCAAAGAGTTTATTAAAACCATCAGCTGATATTTTCCAGTTTAAACTGGAGAGAACTCCACTTTGCCGTGTCCCCTTCTTTTCTTTTCCCACCAATGTAAACTAGCTACATAAAACAGCGTCTGAACCTCTAGTTTTACTTGTGTGTCGGAAAGAGACTGCGTGTCGCCCGAGAGGCAAATGTAGCAACAAGGCGACGCAGGGATCCGATGTTCAGGCGTCCAAGATTCAATCGCAGTAATGATTCACTTGAGGGCGACTTGAAAACAGTGCAGTCGATGACAAGTTAATATGCTGCGTCTTCTAAGTTCATGGAGTAATAACCATACACCATACTGTTTTCGCTCACAATATCATAGCTGTCATTAGTTAGAGTACATTTATAAATTTTCCATATACAAATCTTCTATAAACAGCACGTTATAAATACACAGTTGATGAAATGCAGAGGCTTAGAGAGCCAAAGAAAGAAAGAAAGAAAAGTGTCGCTTCGTATTTTTGATAAATACAAGAAACGAAAGTTTGGAACAGCAAGTGACGATAGGACTAAGTATGTAAATGGCAGCCCTATAACTATCAGGAAACAGAAAACCCTAAGTCTTAGAAAAATAATCGTATACAATAAAAAATAAAAAGTGGACACGCTTACCAAACACATTTCTGATATTGTAAATTAACAACTTGATGTGAAAATCATACATGTAAATACACACAGGCAATACTCCATTACTGCCCCACAAAATATATTCAATCCAATATACATGACTAATGTTCAGCTCACACTAAGAACCAAGGTAGTTGCCAACGCCACGGCGGCGGCTCAGCGCACGTAAAGAACTGCTGACGCGGCGTGTGAGCGCTGGCGCCAGTAAACGGGTCGCACCGGGAGCCTCGTCCCAAAGGGCCAATAGCAGAAGTGTTCTACTGTAAATGCGGACTCATGCTTTGGCTTTTCTTGCTTGGCTTTATCTTTTGGATAACATTCAGAAATGTTGCAAAAATGTCTGCTCTCTGCTCAATTGCATGCTTCAGTCTGCGCGTGCGCGCGCGTGTGTGTGTTCAAAGCGATGGTGACTGCGGTTAAAGGGAAGCTACATAAAAGGCTGAACCTTTTTGACAGGTTTCAATCTAATTTCCTTGTTGAGACGTCTCCATGTTTGCCCCCTTGTCTACTGAAGCTGGCAACTACCTTAACAAAGCCTTTTCCGTTTTTTACACAAAAATAGATCCATCCAAAAGTAAAGTAACTCTTCAAGAGAGGCTGTGAGAGACAAAAATGCTGTCGTCATCACCATCCAAGTAAACATGCTGAAAGATTGTTTGCTTTATTTTTGTCGTTCTCGTCCCCAGTAGGACTTGAACCCCTCCATCTCCCTCCCTCCCCACCTCCCTCCCTCCCTCCCTCCCTCCCTCCTGCCGATTTCTCAAGGAGAAAAATCTTTTTAACTTAAGGCAATCATTTCCTGAACAATCCTGAATTTCAGCGGACCTTCACAAAGGCACTCCTCTCACTCGTCAACCCTCCACGACAGGCTGGTCCAGCGAGGTCACAGTCTCACCATCAAATCTTTGTAAAAGCCTCATTTCGGCCACAGTGAAAGCATCCTGTTAAATATTATCTCGGTTGCCTTGACGCCATTGTTTTGAAGGGAAATATAGTTGAGAAAAGACCAAAGAGGATCCCCGAGCTGCGGCAGCCAGCTGGGGATGACGCCGTCCCTGGTGTCCATTCCGTGGTCAGAGGGCGGCTGTGTAAAGCACCGTATGTTTCTGCACAGAAGTGTCATCACACCTTCCTATGACGCGAGAGGCTCATCTCGCGCCAATTCCAAACCGGCTCGCCCGCTGCCTTGGTCGCTCGGTTAGCCGCTGGGGGCTAACGTGGGGGTGCGAAGACTGACAGAAAAAAACGAGAGTCTCTGAGCGAGCGCCGCCGAAGCAACGCTGTCATGTTTATTTTTTTTCCCCAGTTCAGTCCTCTGTCTCCTGATTGGCTCCCTACTCTGAGGCTGAGCCCACCCCCTCTCCCTCGTTTTTGGCCGAGGGGCCGCCAATCAAGGTGACTGACGTGGTGAGTGGGGTTAGGGCGACTAAATGAAGGGATCAGTCGAGACTCTTCGCAGCTCAAAGAGGTGTTCTCCGGAGAGGTCAGTGGTAACAGTGTGACACCCTCGCATTTCCCTCCGTTACAGTGGTTCCTCCTCCTCCATCGGTTCCTCCTCTGGCCTGAGGGAAAAACAAGAGCAGGTCGTTAGACTGGGCTTTTCCTCCAACCACCTGTAGGGTTTTCACTGCAGCCGTACATGAGCCGTGCTTCCAGGACTTGGACCTGAACGCACCCTGCTAGACTGAAGGTGTGAGTGAAGCATTTTCTGGCAACGTTGAATCGGAGCTTTCTGTTCTCCAATACAGTCTCTGTGTTTACATACACAAAACATTTATTGGCTGTAGATTGTTCAAGTCCTAAATGGTAAATGCCACACTCTTCCCACATTCCTTTAAACAATGCTGAAGCTCCAGCTTTACTCAAACCTTTAGTAGTGATGCAATATATTTACCTGTAATAAAGAAAAAGCCATTCTAGGCATAGTCATCTCAAACATGAAATCCTGTACATAAACACATTCCTTACAAGCAGAGATCATTCTCTCAGTCCTTTACCTTTGATCCATAGTGTTGGTGTTGGCCACAGACAGGGAGGCCATGGCGCTGACAGCTTCAGCCTCCTCCGAGTCCCCTCGTTTGGCCTCCAGCAGGGAAAGTCCGAGCCGTGGCGAGTAGCGATGCACTGAGCGCCAGTACTTACCTGAAAAGGTGGGAGAAACAGACATAACTATAATAAACAGCATCACATGTGAGATGATGGTAAGGACCTCAGATAGAGGAGATTGCTCCCAGATGTGGGCTCAATACACAAACACACAACAGATTTACAGTTTCCAGATAAGATTCTGTTTTACCAAAAAAACTGTGAAAAATATGAAGCGTTTAAGGACCAACTCACTGTGAGTCTCCAGGACTTTCTCCAGAGAGCGGACAGCGTTGAGGTTGGGCCTTTGCTCGAGCACAGCCTTCGGCAGCGGGTCCAGCTGCACCGGACAAAAACACATGCACAGAATGTAAACACAAGCATGCAACAGGCAGCGTTTCTCATTGTTTCCACGTGGGGTCAACCTGGATATAACGCGCCATGTAACATCACTGATGAACTGATGTTTCTGACATTACTGATACAGCATGTCATACATATGATTGTGTTATTCCGTTTCCTTCCCTGTGTTTTGGCCAAGTGGCCTCCTCACCTCCTGGCCAAGCAGGGCGGCCACGCAGGCCTCGGAGGCGTCGCAGATGGCAGTGAGATCGTGACCCCCCTCAAGAGCCAGAACCACCCGGCCTCCGGCAAGAGTCATGAGCTGCCTGGTCAAATAGCCGAAACCTGGAGATAGGAGATTACATGAAGTGAATGAATGGACTGGTCAGATGCTTATTTCATCATCAGTCAACAGTTCATGTGCATGCCTTTGTGTGATAAGAAACACACTCCACATAATCTCATACTAACATTTGGAGGTCAGAGTGTAGCCGCCCAGCGGTGGAGGGTGTCCCTCCACAGCATCAAAGCCAGAAGACACCAGCACGATGTCTGGAGCAAACTCATTGGCTATGGGCATCACCACTGACCTGAGGGCGTGAGGGTGCAGATCAAAGATTACACAAATGGCCCACATTTCAATGTGAACACAAAAGATTAACACAGTTCATTTACTTTTACTTTCAGTATGACCACAACAATTTTACAACCTGCAAACGTTCCCCTTAATGTTGGATTCATCTGATATTTTTTACATATTTATATAAATATATATTGGTGTTTTTCATATTTCTGTCCTGATAGCCTGCTTCAATTTGTCCCAAAGACTGATTTTGAGCAAAAATCCAGCTCGTCTGGGTGTGATTTGACTCCAGCATTACTGGTACCTGAAGGCAGCCAGGTACTCTGCATCTCCCATAGGTGGATCAAGGCCACCAGTGAAGGCAACATTGACATTGAAGCCAACTCCAGGACCACTGCCCACCTGCAAGGTGACACAAGGACATGGATTATGTCCATAAATTGGTCCCTAGTTAATCCCACATTAAATCTAGTCTGAATTTCCCCCACAATGCATTTCAGTCGTTCAGTTTAGGTTGCCCACCTCATCAGGTGCTCCGCTTCCAGGGAAGAAGTTTCCATCGTCATAGCGATGAATAGAGATGTAAAGGACGTTGGGGTCGCCGTAGAAAGCTTGCTGGGTCCCGTTGCCATGGTGAACGTCCTGCATGCGGGTAGCACACATTTTATCAAAAGTCTCTCTACAAGGTGTGCAGTTTAAGATGGAAAGCTTGGAAAAAGTAAACAACAAACTTTCTGATATAACGTGTGTTTTGAAACTCACCCAGTCCACGATGAGGATCTTACTGACATTTAGTCTCTGCTGCAGCAGTTTGGCAGCAATGGCCACGGAGTTAAAGTAGCAGAAACCCCTGAAAGGGCAGCAGACAGAGAGAGCTGCTTGTTATGGAACTGATCTAAATCAAAGTGTTTTCATGCGGTTATTGTGAAGAGAAAATGAAAAATAAATGAAGCAGAACAAAGGCACTCAGTCATTGCGTGCTTTATGTAATTTGTATTCAAGTTGAGTCTGATGCTACACCTGTATTCATATACACACTGAGCCAAATATAAAGATGGCTCTGGCCTTACATGGGAGTGCTCTCCTCTGCATGGTGTCCAGGGGGCCGGACCACAGCGAAGCCATTCTGGAAAGACACACACGATTAATATGTGGCAAACCATTGTAAACATAAACCGTGCTTCTGAATGGAAAACTAAGCGAGCTCAGGAAATGTAGCGACTGCATTTACCTTGATTTCTCCTGTTGCCACTTTGAAAACCAGCTCCACCACAGAGCCGACGGCGAGACGAGCTGCACTGGAGGAGTGGACCTCGTTCCAAATGGTGTCGCTGTCCACCTGCAAACACAAGACACACAAGTCTCACATCTGAGCCAGAAGGTGAATGAAGTAGAGGTGAGACAGAAGCAGGTTTGGTTCAAACGGCTGTTTGATGTTGATCACAATACTAATACAAGCAACTTATTCTACTGACACTGGAATATATGAATATACTGCTGTTGTCTAACTGTAATTTCCTCATTCTAGCTTTATCTGTGCAGCCTTCTCAAGTACTAACTACATCTGTTTTTAAGATGTAACACAAAAAACATGCCCTTTAAAACCTATGTGTCAGTTTTATAGTGTACTAGTTCGCGCTGCAGCCATACGATACTTACTCCAACTCCTCCACACGGGAGCCGTACAAACATAGGAGTGATGGAACCTGGTGATTAGGAAATAAACATCACATTAGGGACAGTGAACAACTAAATATTAGCAGCTGAGTAATGCTGATGGTGTGTGTGTGTGTGTGTGTGTGTGTGTGTGTGTGTGTGTGTGTGCGTGCGTGTGTGCGTTCATGCGTGCGTGCGTGCGTGCGATCTTACAATCAAGTTTCTGTCGGAGAGGGTTGGTTCCGTACAGAAGCACGTGGGCTTCAGAGTGAACCGTCTGCAGCTCTTCCAGAGTAGCCTTCCTCCCACGGATGCACTACACACGAACACACAGAGGAATAGGACTTTCACAGCAGTTTACTACTTTGCGTAACGCTGAGTGTAAAACCACTCTGAACGCACCTCGCACTGCGCTCGGAGTCCGGTTTCCTGCAGCCGGGACCAAATGCTCTGGATCCGCCCAGCGTGCTCCGGGTGGCTGTTGGTGTTTCCACACATGCACTGATGCTTCTGCATTAGAGAGTCGTACACCAGGCCTGACAACACACACACGCAGACATCACAGTTCTTGTTTCTGCCTGTGTTCAAACAGACAAATGTCTGACAGGAACTGAGAGTGGGAGAGAAAACGACTCCTGCCCAGATTTATTCATCTAGCTCAGTTATTGCTGTGGAGGCCAGGAGTCATTACACTCGTTTCTGGCCAATTCACCTGCTTTGAGGACAGACATTTCTCATTGCAGTCCCCAAAACGATCATAAATACAGGCTAGAGTGAGGAAACAGCTGTTCAAATAAATACTAACTGCAACACAGTGGAAAACAGCCAAAGGGGGACAGACAGGATGCACAACTGAGAGATGTTACCTGTGGTGAAACGAGGTTTGACGGGAGGATCCGCGGCTGGAACGCTGATGGGAAAAGAGGAAGCCGAGGCCGGGGACGACTGGGCCCTGGACAGGGGCCGATGTCCCGGGAAGGAGACGGACAAGCCGTCGGCCTCCATGGAGGCCTGGTAGTTCCTCAGCTGATGAATCCGCTGCTGCTCCAACAGCAAGGCCTGCTGCTGGCACACAAGAAAGCACCGTGTCTTCACGTGTCACGGGGTGAGCGCGTTAGTGGACCACAGGCACGGGTCGGACTGCGAGTGCAGGTTTTGGCCAAGAGGTGGCAGTGAAAACTAGAGGAGCCGCTTCAATTTTGCCTCTGATGTTAATCACGGGGGACACCACGGGACATTTTCACAGCTACAAATTACATTTCTGTGTCCATGTTTTCAGTTTGCACCTCTTTGGGACTTCCCCAGAAACACCTACAATACATTAGTGCCAAGCAGAGTCAGGGAATCAATTCTCTGAAACTTCATATTGATTCTCTCAGCCTACGTTGTGTTGCAGCGGTAAACTAGGGCAGATGTCTCACTTTTCAGGGGTTTTTTGACTCCCCTATCCTTACCTGTCTGAACAGCAGCTCCTGCTCCGCCTGCCTCTCCCGCTCCCTGTGCTCTCTGTGCTGCTGCTGCTGCTGCTGCTGCAGGGCCTCCTCCTCCAGCTCCTGCGGGTCAGGCGGCTCCTGCTTGATGGTGACCCCCAGTGGCAGAGTGCCGGCATCCTGGTGCTCCCTCAGCTCCTCCTCCGTCTCCTCGGGGTGGCTCTGATGCTGGCGGCCCACAGGTGACTCGCTGGGCTTGGCTATCATCTGCGAGGGACACAGGACCGGGAGACAATTGAACAGCAGAGCGTGACAAATTCTGCCTGGCGCGTGAGGCTGCATTCAGACAAACAGGCACGTTCTCGTCTGAATCAAATTCCTGCCAAATCAGACCTCTCTCTGGAGCATTCTTCTTTTAACAAGCTTAATTTGGATTAGTCAGTCAGATTGGTGTCTTGCTCATTTTAAACCTATCCGTTTTAATTGAATGTGAGTGGCCGCTCCGCCGACTGCGTTCAAAAGAGACACATTTAGTACAGACATTCCACGTTCCCTGTTGTGCTGCTTTTCATCCACTCATTCTGGGGCCTGCTGCTAACCAAGCACTGATTCACTCGCCTCTTCATTCACTTTTTCCGGACGCGGACAATTCAAAGTGCCGTTCAAGGCCGTGGAGTACGTGCCTCCATGAAGTGTGTGTTTGTGAAGTGAGTACTAAGAAAGAGATGTGTTTGCTGGGAGATCTGCAGCCACAGGTGTGTGTAGAAGGGGGCATACGTGTGTGTGTGTGTGTGTGTGTGTGTGTGTGTGTGTGTGTGTGTGTGTGTGTGTGTGTGTGTGTGTGTGTGTTTCCCATAGCTCCCAGCCTCTGGGTCCTCTGGGTTGGTGCCAGGGGACAGCATTGACGTCAGAGCATTCACCAGCTCTCATTCACCCCCTCCTCTGCTCTACTGTTCTCGTCTTCTTTGCGTCCAAACTAACTCCTCTCTCCCTCTCTCGATGGTTTTCACCCCCCCTCTCTGTTCCACTTTCCCAGAAACCTCCTCTTTATCTGGCCTGAACTGATACTCTTCCTTCCCCTAATGATCATGAATGCACTGGATTCTTGTTGCTATAGGAGAACACAAGCTAGATAGATGGAGATACAGAGAACAAATGATCATGTGACCCAAATTTATGATAATAAATAATAATATTTTAATTCTTTGAAATATGTTCTTTCATTCATCTAAAAGAGAGAAAACTAAATTTAAAGTAAATTTAAATAACTTATTGGAAAACTCTTATTCTGAACAAAATGTCTGTACCATTTTAGAATCTGTGTTAACTGACCAAACTCATACTGTTTTCGTTTCTGCTCTGCCAGCGTGTTTCACCAGCATGAACTGTGTTTGCTTAATGTTTTAGACAAGTTAAGCATGACAGTTGCCCTCAGAATGTTTCAGCCCAATAACATGACAATAATCCAAAGCTATGCAGTAAAGCAGCAGTAAATGTTTTTACACAAACACAAATATTATAAAACCATATGTTGTCGTTAGAGGATGTCACACAAGATATATATACGTTTACCTTGGACAGGTGCTGCTTGGCAGATTTGTGACTACGCTTGGCCAGAGCCCAGTCAGCTGTGTCCAGTCTTTAATTTAAATTACATTAATAATAAAAAAACTATTTCTTACTCTAAATAATTATTTAGTAAAATGTCAGAAGAGGGGATTTAGATTTTAGTCTTGGATAACTTGTCCCTGACATGCCAGAGGCTGTAATAGAGATGCTTGTGAGAGCTTTGAAACACATGTAGGGACTGAGGGAGTAGAGCAGCGCAGGGGAGGTGGAGGAGGAGGAGAGGAAATCCCTTGTTTCATCCACCCACCTCTCCTCCAGCGAGGACTCTGCTTGAATAGGTAAAGAAGTGCCTGCTCGCTCGCTTCCTCCCTGACCATATAAGGCAGAGGCTTCCGTTTTGTTGCCATGGCAGCTCACAGTTACCTCGCAGCCCATGGCAACTGTCTCTGCCACAGTCGCACAGAGACGTAGATGCAAACATTCACACACGCTCACACACCACGCAATACATGTTAACCCAAACCTGCCTCCGCCTACTCACAAACAAAAATACTACACACACACACACACACACACACACACACACACACACACACACACACACACACACACACACACACACACACACACGTGTTGCTTGCTGTGTTACTGACTGCCACCTACACAAACAATTCCACTACAGCTCCTGTGGGTTATAGACGCAACTAGATGAAGCATTTCCTGAAATGCACAGTGAATGCTGTAATGCTGAACATATTCCTGAAGAATTGCTGAAAGTTGCTGAAACATTTAAAGTATAGCTGCATGTAACTGAAGAGAAATAGGAGTTGTTTTTACCGAGCTAAATATTTGCAGAAGAAGCTGAAGCAGCTCATTTCATTTCAAAATGAAAGAAAATGAAAATAAATTTTATAAATTTATTTATACATTTTTATAAACAACTCTAACTTAAAGTTAAAAAGAGAAATGTATTGGTGTCAAAATCAGCCTCTCGCTCTAAGCTGTGATATCACTCCTCTTGCTCACAAAACACACTAATACAAAAGCTGAAAAACCATCAAAACATCTAAAAGTCCAGACCAGAAATCAGCAGCTCTATGAATAGAAGATTTATAGATGAATGTCTTGCGACATGTCTGTGCTGAAGCAGTTAAACAGTGATTAATTATCTCTTTACTTGAATGACATGTCTGGTCTGTAGCTTCTTCCATCACCTCAGCCTCATAATATGCAACAATGATAACAACATGAAATGGCAGCAAAAGCCATCTGCATTCAAATAACACCCAGAGTTAAAAAATGTGACCCAAAGGGTCGACTTTACAGTAGAAGCTGCTTCTGCATTTTATTTGAGTGCTTTGCTGGCATCTACCTTGTTGAGGTGAAGCTGCTGCTGCTGCTGGAACTGTTGCTTATGCTTCTCCAGAAACTGCTGGTGCTGCTGCTGGACCACGAGCTGCTGCAGGGCCAAGGCCTGGGCATGAGCCTGGGCGGCGCTCCCTTGGGGCAGCGGCGCTGACTGGGTCCTTCCCAGGGGCCGGTGCTGCCGCTGCAGCTTGGCCATGGATGCTGCAGGCGACATGGAGAGGCCGCTCACACCTGAGACACAAAGAGGGAAGAGTTCAGCTACAAAAGGAAATGACACTGCAAACTACACACAAGACGCTGACAGCAGCTTAAGGCCTGGAGTTGGGCAGTGAACAGTGGATGCATTGTGTCTGAACACAGACAGTCGCATTTATTCAATTCTCTAGCTGCATTATCAGGCTTGTTTTTGTACTTTATAATGGTAATACTGTTTCTTCTGTTTTCCATTTGTGTACATGATCAACACATATACTACATATGTCAACACAAGTTACCTTTGTTAGCAGACTGTCCTAATAGGGATTTGCTCCAATCCAGCCTCCCTCTAAGCTCCCTCACGATGCAGAGCCACGTCTTGCTGATGCATGATGCACAAAGCAAACAGTACGTAGCTACGGATGCGCTTGTGTAACTGTTTAGGAAGGCTACGGCGGGCGTTTCGATGGCGACGCGCCTTCCCGCCGTTCCAAACACCTGAACCTTATGAAGTATTTAGACTAGATGTCATAATGATTCATGGTTGCGTCTGCACGGTCTATTTTGGTAGCTAGTTGAGGGGAAATGTGACAACATTTCCAAAACAGTTGCCGTGTTTTTCCAGATTAAGAATCAAAAGCAGACACTGGTGTTAGAAGGTTGATGTTTCGTGTCTCAATGAAGGGGGAGGCTGTCACGCCTGGCTCAAAGTAGGAACCGTAAAACCTATAGATGAGGTGAATGTTAAAGTTTATGGTGCACACACACCAACACATGGGAGTTTTAATTTCAGTCATACTGGTGTTGGACCTAAGATCAGTTAGCAGATGTATTTATGCACCACATTAAAATGACCATCTGTGCTGCCATACTGTGATTCTTCTATTGTGATGATACAAGCTGGGAAAAGTGAACATCTTAGTCCTTTTACAGTGTATCATCTGGGTGAGAAGAGCATAAAAACAGATTCAAGCGAATCTGGGAAATGACCTGAGAAGCTTGATTACTGTGCAAATCTCAGAGAAAATGACTACCAGAGTATTTTTAAATTGCTTCCAAAAAGCCTGCTGACGCAGAGCGAACACATGGCGGGTCGGAGCAACAAAGCACTAGAAGGAAGTCGGCGCCGATACGAAACGCTAAACTTTGTGTTACTTGGATATGGAAATATAATAACACGGTTCCCTTGTCTTAACTGCAGCTTATTGCATCTGGGCTGTAAAAATCCACGCTCTGCTCCTGGCCTGTGTGTGGGCGTGCACATGTCCTTGTCTGTATGTTTTTGTGCGTAGACACACATGCATGCGTCTGTATGTGCGTCATTGCCCATTCACTGCCACTGCCCAGCTGAAAATAGCAGCGATGTGGCAGTCAATGAATGAGCTGATGGGAAAGGGGGAACAATGTGACCATGTCACGCTGTGATAGCGTACGCTGATATATGAAAGGAGCTCATTAGTTTGAGCTGATGAATGGACGCCTGTCAGTGTGAGAAGAGGCACAGCATACCAGGGCCACACATCTCCAGTGATGCTCTTCCTTTTGACGTTGTGAGTAAATGTCAGGAAAGTAAAGATTTTAATATTATGTCTTTAGACATTTAAGCATTTAGTGATTCGACTCTAAACGCTACTAAAAAGTAAAACGGCCATAAGTGTTCCCACCTGTCACCAGGGGGCTCTGTGCCGGGCTCTGCTCCATGAGCACCATGTGTTGGAGCAGAGGACTGTGTGCCCCGTGTCCGCCTGTTCCTGCTCCTGCCTCGGCCAGGTAGGGGGTCAAATGGCCACCAGAGATGAAAGGAGGGCTGAGGGAGAGCGCTGGCTGCAGACTGCCCTCCTGCTGGGCCGAGGTCACCTGAAACACACACGTTTTGAATAAACAGACACATGCGTTACACCCCACACAAACCAAAGGCACAGTTGAACACTGCGCTCCTTCTTACGTTGGAAGCAGCAGTGGCTGTGGCAGTGGCAGGCAGCCCCAGGGTGATGTTGGGTAAGGATGGTGAAGTGTAGAGGGACAGCTGGTTAACTGAGCCTCGCTCAGCAACGCTGCACAGCCTCTGGGCCAAGGAAGCCTGGGAAACAGATTTAAATGATCTATCTGTGTTTGCACCATGAAAGAAACTCCAGCATTACAGCAGTTTGTCCCCACATGGAGAAAGAGACACATTTGGTGGCATAATATCATCCCCACCACAAGCCTACTCCACGCTGCCTGAGTGCTCCTAATGACTGCCACAAATAGCATCTTGCTGGCTCCATGTTGTTCCCCAACCCATCATCTGACTGTCTTTCACTCCGAACCACTGTGCCTGCCATAGGCATGGGCCTGTAACTGTAAAAGCTAATAACTAGCACCTGAATAGCCTAGCACCCACACAAAAGAGCAAAGCTACTCTGACACGTTATATAATATACTGTATATATTTGATTTTCTCACTTCTACTTGTGTAAGATTTGGATAATACCATTTTTTGGGCCTGGGCTGTCTGTAGCTCATTTTGGGTCATGATGCATAACACATTATTTTAGTTTCATGCTAAAATAGCAAACGTTCAATATGATGTTAAATAACTTTCAAATTCAGGCTCTTTGTATAAGAACTACAGTAGATGATAACTCAATAATTCCATGTTGACGCACCTCCGTGTTGTTGGAGACTGACACGGTGATGCCGTTCTCATTGGGGATGTTGTTAGAGCTGTTATTTGGGGAGCTCGGGCCTGAGCCAGGGGCGCTGCTGCACGCAGAGTCTGGAACACACATCCAAAAATAAAGCACTCCGAAAAAACAACGGCATCCCAAAATACAACAGTTTGAGGCAAGGCGGAAAGAGTGTCTCCTACCTGCCATGTCGAGCGAGCGCTTCTTGGCCGCCGTGATGGGGCTGTCTCGACGCCGCAGCAACGGGCTGCTCCTTCGCTCGCTCACCTTCTGCTTCAGCCTGGAGCGCAGCTTCAGGTTGGGCTCGGAGGCTGCGGGAAAGGATGGGAACCGAGGTGACTTATTGATTTATTCATAGTCTGACTGCTAAATTGCTATTTGGTGAATCTAGTGTTTTTCCCACGTCCCGACGAGTACAAGCACCTTAATTGAAAATAGAATCAAGGTAGAGACAAACAAATGTACCTACGCTGGTCGAAGTGTAATTGTGGTTTATTATTAACTGTTTCTCAATGAGAACACTTAAATATAAAAGTAATTAGTTCAGTAAGCTTATCAAACTAGAATAAATAGTGTCAGACAATGATGAATAATTAGAAGCTGTTCGTCTGATCCACTGTTGTCCTCCACATCATCATCAACATCCAAAATAAAGTACTACAACATTAGCACCTTCTCTAACTGTCAGATTTTTTCTGTCTGTTTAGTAACCCTGTCAGCAACTGTGCAGACGACTGATGGTTGGACAGCCGCAGACAAATCAATCAAACGGGTGGATGAGTTAACTGAGCTACAATCTGACAGACTCTCATCTTAACACACACTGTATTTGTCCCTCCTACTGTAACTAGACACTGGGACAATTCTGATCATTTTTGTCCAAATGCATCAGAGCTAAGTTGCATTTAGCTCTAATGTAGGAGTTCTATCTGATCTTCTACCGTGGCTCCAGCCAAAAAGGCAAACGCTGCGTTTACTTTGCCCTGCTAATCTGTGATTTTGGATGATTTCTCTTTTGGAAGTATTGAGTGTAAATAATGACCCAGAGAGATTACCAATACTATTATTTTCTTTATTTTATAACTAAGGGTAAAGGCACATACTGAAAAGCTACATATCCTGGAGAAACCTTTTCTAAGTCAGGTAAAAATGAATGTGTGAGACTGAAGTGTGAAAAACAGGAGGGAGTTCAGTCCAGATGGAGGCACAGTAATTGATTTCGAGGGCAGTTTAGTTAGCCGGTTTAGTACAAATTAGGATTTCTGGGGCTTCTTGTGCCTGATTTAATTTTTAGCTTATTAAAAAAGAATATTACAAGAAATTATATTACTCTTTAAAATGTAGATGAAGATTTTCAGTACTAGTTCTACCCAACAGAGCCAATAAGTGGGTGGTATTAAATTATTACTATTATATTCTTATACTATACAGTCATTCTAAATAATATTTTTACCATTACAGTCAAGGCTGAAAGTTAAGACCATAACCTCCCTTTGGGGATAAAATCATCTAACTATGCAAACCCGTTAGATTTGACTTGAATTACAGTGTCCAAAACTAATGACAAAGCTAATTTAAACGGAAATCCATTTGTTGATAGTCTGTTGGTGAGACACACTGAGCATGTGCAGTGCAGTTAAAAGAGATTTGGTTAGGTTAATTAGGTTTAGCAGATTGAAAATGAATGGAAAATGATCCGCACCCAATATAATCATGGCTGAAGCGGAAGAGAAAAGTGTTACAGTTCCCCCTCCGGCCCGTTGGTGGCGCTGTGGCTTTTTTGTATGTCAATGTTTTGTGACTTCGTTTCCTGTTTTTTTTCTGTTCAGGTGAGTCCTGTTTTATTCATATAAATCTGTTCTGTATTAATATTCACAGACATCACAATCCTTGTTGTTAACGTGTGATCTCTGAATCTCGTGTCCTAACTCTTTGCTCCACTAGCTCGTCTTGTTTGTAAGCTTGTTACTCAGTGTTTTGACTGCTTGATTCGTTAGTTTCTACTCTGCAGTGATTTCATTTTATAGTATTTTCCAAACTGATAGTTTGTTTCCTCTCTTGCTTTGCACAGCTTTGTGCAGCGCTTTACATTTTCTAATTTTACTAAATTCGAAATTCCGTGTTTCTAGTCTCGCTGTGATTTTTCGTTGTGTAAATCATGTCTTCAGATTATTCTTGCTCTTGAGTCTAACCTGTTAGCTATTGTGTTTAAAACAAAAACAGCCTGATGTGATGCTTACTTCTCTATTCTGATGTTTTCTATTTTTGCATTTAGTAATACTTAGTAATTGTAATTTATTAATTAGTGATGTTTAGGATTAAAAATGACGCAGTAATTCAAAGTCTCAACCAATCACAGCATTTTTTTTTAAATACTTGACCAATTTCTCAATTGTTATAGAATACAGGGAAATGTAAGCGCATTCAATCACACATTATAGTGCATTGTCCTCCTGTTAAAGCGGGCCTCCAAACATGTTGCTTTGAGTTCATGAAAGCGCTACAGTCTAGTTATCAACCAAAGCATGTACTGTACACTAGCACTCTGCCTATGTGCCATTGTATCCATGTGAAGGACAAGCTGCCCCAGTTAAGCTACAAAAACACATTTACTCATCTGTGAAAAGACAGGAACAGTATGTCTTGCTCTGCTTTTATCAACAAGCACTGAGTTGGAGGGCCTCACACTTTGACGTTCACCTCATTCACAGGCAATCATGTATTTGTGAGAACTTACACTAGACAAGGCATCCTGTGTGTGCACATTATGCACTGCAACCCTCAATATGTCGAGTGTAGGAAGAGCTCATCATTTCAAAGGCTTTTGCTTCTGACTGTAACTCAGTTTTTCGGGATATTAGATTTTGAAGCAACAGCTTTTCAATTTCTTTACACTCTGGAGTTTGTTTGTAGCATTGTAAACAAATGCCAGCTGCTCTTCTGGGGTATTTATGACAAAGTAGCTGTCGTCACGCTGGTTACAATGTGGCATGAGCGAAAGTATCAGCTGACCTAAATCGCTAAACTGTAACATGGGAGATGCACAAAAGAGTGCTGTTGTTCCCGTTGACTGTTGCTGGGAGCCCTGGGTGCCAGTCTGTTACTTTATGGCCGGGCGATGATATAAAAGAGCCTCTAACCTCGCTCGAGCTGGCATTACCATAAGTAAACCCCACAAAACACGTCATTGCTGTGGGCAAATATCAGGGTGGCACAGGTTCTCCCCTCGTTCTGCCATCCCGTACTCAGCTATATACAACTTAAGGGACAATCTCTTTATTCTTTGCAATCTTTCCAATTCCTTGGAATACCTTTCTCTTTACAGAGCAGGATTGTTGGGTGGGTGATAAAATTGTGTCATTTCCTGGAGTTCTTTCAAATATTTATTTTCAGCTCTCATTTTCTGAACTACTTTGTTGCTTTTACAGAGAAACCAATGGTCCCTCCAACACCCACCTCAAATGTTTGCCTTGACATAAAGGAAAGTGTTTTGAGGTCTTTTAAATAGTCATTGAACCCACCAGACTCCTGGAGGATAGTAGGTTGAATCCTCTTCGCTTTACCATTCTCTGTGTATGTCGGTGATTACACCTATAGTTACTTCACATCTCACCAGCTCTTCTACATTCGATTTTCAACAGTCTCCTACTTCCTCCTGTTCTCCAGCGCTTTTTCTTTGTATACTGCTCTCACACGGTGGAATGTGGTGGTGTGGGCTGGTGTCAACTGTGGTCTATCTGCTGTCGTATCCAGCGGCCTGAAAGCTCAGAGTCAACAGGCCTGGAGCGCTGGCTGAAGCTGCCTGCCGCTGCACTAAGTGAATAATTGCACTGTAAGATGACCGCTGCTTCATGGCTACACCACCACACATACCACTCACACTTTACAAAGACACACACACACACACACACACACACACACACACACACACACACACACACACACACACACACACACACACACACACACACACACACACACACACACCTGACAAAAACATAAAGCTGCTTTTACTCTGTAAAAGCTTCTGTGTTAAGACCTAAAGCCTTAAGTCGACTGCAGCTCTCAAAAACCTTTGTCCATCTTTAGAATACAGTTTTTTGGTCTGTCATCTACTAAAAAAAATAAATGTACTCTTTAAAATCTCTCCACTGTATGTTTTGTGTTTGTAAAAGATACAGTATAGCAGCTAATTAGTCAACAGAGCAGACTGAAACATGTATTACAGGTGTGTGGAATTAATTAAAGCAAGAACTCAAATCACTTTAAACCCTATTTGCCTTGTGTTTATAATAAGAACATTATCCTATTTGCTGTATCCAAGCAGGTATAAAATGTATTAGCATATACATGAAATTACTGCCTTGATGATCGCCAGATTAGTGGGTAAATGCACTGAAAATAGTCTCATTGTCATTACAGAGAAATAAAATACTACATTTATGAACTTCTTGACCCAGAGGTTGAGTGTAAATTGAAAACAATAAAAGTCAGAGAACAGAGCCCTGGAGAACACCAAAGGTAACGGTTGAACTGCAAGAGAAGGTAATCCCAGCTGACACTGACTAAGATCTGTCAGAGCCCCTTAACTTTAATGTGCAATTATCAAACTAATTAAGTAGAGTAGAAAGGCAGATAGTAGAAAGGCAGCCAGATTTGGAACACCAATTAAAAAATGTATGCAATAATATCAAACAACTGTGATTTATTGACAAAGGCAACATCAAGTTCAGCTTTCTTAAGAAAATGATGTAAAAGTTTAAGGCAGCATTAAGGTCTCATAAAACAGGCAGTGCTTAAATGGTAAAAACCTCTCTCACTCTATTGAACTCTTGAACCACCTACACTTACACGCTCTCTAACTCTCTCATGTGCAGGATGCTGGGAGACCCTGACAGCCCAGTGTGGCTGTGATTAATGGAGCAGAGTTCTGATGCCATCTAAATTATGCTAGACGTGAGTCTGCATAGCAGCTACTGTAATGTTACAGTTCCTAAATGTGTGTGTGTGTGTGTGTGTGTGTGTGTGTGTGTGTGTGTGTGTGTGTGTGTGTGTGTGTGTGTGTGTGTGCAATCCTCTCATGCACAGGAGCGTCTAGACAGCTATGCACTGCCACGTGTGTGTGTGTGTGTGTGTGTGTGTGTGTGTGTGTGTGTGTGTGTGTGTGTGTGTGTGTGTGCGCGTGCGTGTGTGATGTACCAGTCTTTCGCAGTGGGAAGTCATCCCGGGGGTTGTAGACACCCAGCACCGGGTGGTTGTAGGTGGACACACCAGTCTGTGGAGGCGAGCTCTGGTCCAGCGAGCTGTGCTGGGTTTTGCTATAGAACAAGAAGACGCATTGGTAAAAATGGCACCAATATCAAAAGCAGGTGAAACAAAGCCAAACACTGATATGTGACTGATTGATTAATCACAACAAAGTAGCAAAACTTCACATCAGCTATAGATGTGTATGATTAAAGCACCACACAAATCCCTTGGCACGGCCTCAGACATGTGCTGCCATCTGTTCGCTGCCGACAGAATAAGGTGGCATTTGTAGGAAAAGTTAAGCCGAGCTGGCTTTGGCCCAAATTCATGTTCCTGACAAGCGGATGCACACACTCTCGTCTTCCAAAAACTGAGGGGGCCGACGAGTCCAAACGAGTGAAAAAAAATGTACATTAGGGAGAGAAAACACAGAAATGGAGAGGCGGGATATAGAAAGAGACACTTTGTATCACTTCTAGCTGCTAAAAGTCAACACTTGTGGGTGTTTCACTGGGTCACACATCAAGATTATGTAACAGTATGTATTTGCATGTTGTGGTTTTATTTTATTATTTTGTTATGTGTTTTATTAAAATACAGGATTATGGACATCATCATTTAGATGGTATGTCCTCTGCTGTGCTACAGTACAGTAATGTGGAGGTTATTAAGTGCATTTACTCATGTAGTGTAGCACACAGGTACAAGGGTTTCTTATAAACTGCACGGATAACACACAAATGTTGATTTTGAATTACAAATTATCGTAGGTTGAACACCTCAAGACTTTATAAACTAGGAGAATCATAATTCTTTACTTTGGCCACACTTTAAAATGGAGCCATATTGTGGATAAATACTTTATAGTAATATGATATTTACATTAGTAGCAGATGTGAATACTTTCTCTACCTCTAGCAAATCTAGAGGTATGAAGTTATGTTACAGATACACCCAGATGTTGTATTATATAGACTTGACCTTTCTCTTCACATGCTTCTCGTCATGCAGCACATACAGAATCCCAGCTACTCAAAGACACTGAATGCATGTGACAAGGTAACAAGGAGGAAACAGCAAGTGTGCACACCTGCAAACCGCTGCGGAGATGCTACTATAAACACTCAAGGCTGAACCTTCATCGTCCTCCCTATCATCAGGTCTCAATATCCTGCTCCCTGTGTATGCGTGTGAGTGAGCATGCAAGTCCTATCATTGTTTGGTAATGCTGCTTGATCCATCCCTCAGTCAGGCTCAAACAGAGTGGCAGGTGAGGGTTTAAGACACAACCAATACATTATTCATCTGCTGTCAGAGGCGAATTTACATCCAAATTTAGAAACACCGCCAGCCTGCTTTTGTTAGAGCCAGGATACTTAATTGTTTCCCAGCTTGGTAGTGTCAATGGAGATCTCTATAGAATGAGCTCCTCAGCTACGCAGAAGATTTTAATCTACTTTGCAGCACCGCTACTTACCGGTACCAGTAGGGAGCATCATTGGGGAGACCTCCTTGGTTGAGGCTCCGCTGGGCCAGAGCCTTCTTCTTGTTCAAAACAAACTCCTGTAGGCGCATCTTCACCTCAGTACTGGCTACAGCACCTGACGGGTGAAGCAGAGAACATTTTCACCCTGCAGTTAGTGTTAGCTACAAAACTATAACCAGACAAGAAACAGAACAAAAAGCTCAGATCAGAAGACAGATGTAACCTTCTATTCATTAAGATTTTCTAAAGTTCGAATGTAAATATGATCAAATATCTTTTTGTACAGGTGTTCAGATACGTGTAGCATTTCTAAAAACAGTTGGGAGGTTTCCATCCAAGTATTTGACTGCACAACTGACCCATAAGTGACAAGGTGTCTTTACTTTACTAGTAATACTTAATTAATATCACATTTACATTGGTTTACATTTATTTGCACAGAAGAAGCAATTTCTAAATATGTTTTGACATCAGAGTCAAAACAATGAATCCATTTATGAAGTATAATACAGAACAGAAATGAAAACGGTGCAAAAGACTATGAAAAATGAGGGCTCTGAGGCAACGGAGCGCACTCGCGCAGGTACATGTGAGCGCAAAAATACTGTGCAATCCCTTTCTCACACACGCACACACTCTGCCTGCACGCATGCCGCCCTGATCTGTAACCACTTTCCATATAGTGTGTAAACTGCTCTCAAGGACTCCTGTCCACTCGCTTTCAATGAACTGTTGAGAGACATCCAGCATGCAGCGGTAATAACTTGGCTTAACCAAGGCCACTGGCTAATACAGCTCGTTTACCACAGTAAATACACAGGTTCTCCAAGCAAAATGGAAATACTCAGACATGCAATACAGATCTCAATGGTCCTTTCAACCTTGGAGCGTCTTGAATGAAGAGTTTTCACAAACTGGTTTGGACCCCTGCCAAATGCTACCAACAGTCTGACTGCTGAGACAGGAAACAACTCTCTTTGTCATGTGCAGCAATGGAGGTGTCCAAAAAGCTTTAAAAATATGTTTAGACAGCAGCAGTATCAGGTTCAAGTCTAATGGAAGAAACAGCATAGCCAACCAGCCAAGCAACACACAAGGTTCTATCCGTTAGCTTTCTGCTTTATCCATGTCCTTTAGTGCTTCAATGTGTGACTAGGTGTGAGAAAAAAAACCTCTCTGGCCTGAATTTACATGTCACACTGACTGCATTTGGGAGATATTTTAGATTAAACGTGTGTGTATTTTTGCACTTTGGGTGCTTTTGCATATATTTGTTAGTATCCTTTGTTTCCAAAGGCCATTACCTAGTAGACCAACTTACTGTAGCAACCACAGCTAGGATTTTGAGTGCTGCTCGGTGTCACATGGTGCTAACTTACTTTCTTGTCCCCTCTCCTTGTTCTTCAACAACTGCAGTTTCTGCTCCCTCTGCTGCTTCTCCAGCTCCTGCTCCAGACGATGGTTCTCCATCTTCCTCTGGTGCTCCAGAAGCTCCTGCTGGTGCTTCAGTGCCAGGAGCTCCTGTTGTTGCTGCAGAAAAGAAACCCATCACAATCATCGGAGTCGGTAAAAGCAGTAAAAATAGAAGCCATTACACACTATTCGCCTTTAATAGTGTAGACTCTCGCTGCTCCCTGTGAGTCACTGTGGATCGGAGCAACAATTAAAAGCCACAAGCGCACACAGAAACCAGCTTTCACCTTTGTCAAAGTCTTAATGCATTTTGAGGACCCAAGGCAACAAATCAAGTCCAAATTGCTCTTTAATATCTTTTTAATATACAATAAATAGGAACGGCTTTCTGTGCTTGTTCTCATCCAGCCACATAATCAGCTTTCTGTAACGCACATAGGAATCACCACCCCTCTGCCCCTTATCATCACACACCCAATGGCAATATTTGATCAGTTTACTGTAACTGTGCGTAACCAACTCCTGACGGTGTTTTTAAGTACTGTAACTAGACGGGCGGTAGCTGCAGCATGCACTTGTGTCTGACCATGAGACCAGTCTGTGAATGAATAAATGTGAAGGTGAGAGGAAGGTGAGGCAGGTTCCAACCCGGAGTTTTGTTTTGCTGGGTATCAGTCAGTGTTGGGGATGGGAGTCTGAGTGGGTGAGAAGGCTCAGTGTAACAAAGTCAAACACAAAACGAGTCACACAAACATTCTCTTTTGACTAATCCTCTCAGGAGCTTCAGGATGTGTCTCAATTTATGAGCGTTTAGTTGTGAGAAATGTGTTCTTGCTGACATTTTGGCGTGTGCATACAGCTCAATGCGCTGCTCCTAGTGTGTCAGTAGACTGGGCATGTATGTGACAGTGTGTTTGCTGACATTTGAGAGGATATGTATGTTTTAGTGCCTGTACAACTGTGTGTGTGTGTGTGTGTGTGTGTGTGTGTGTGTGTGTGTGTGTGTGTGTGTGTGTGTGTGTGTGTGTGTGTGTGTGTGTGTGTGTACACAGGGGCTGTGAATGGGCCTGATTGAGGCCGGGCCTCCCTGCTCACTATGTGCGTCACTAGCCTCCACCTGAGTGGTCCTGCAACCCCACCACAGGCCAGATGGCCCCTCGTATCACTTGCACCTCACCATCACAAAGAGACCCAACAACAGAGACTCACCAGGAGTCAAGCTTTAACAAGAAACTAGGAGAGGAAAAGAAATAATAAAAGGAGGCAAAAGTGGAAAGGGTAGTGAAGGAAGAGAAGAAAACAGGAATAAACAGTAAAAAAAACAAGACAAGACTGGAATGAAAGTAAGAACAAGAAAAGAGGAAGTAAGAAAACAGAAAAGGAAGAAATGATGAGTATGAAAACACAAATGAAGGAAAAAGAGGAGAAAAGGAAGAAGCAGCAAAGGAAGGTTGATAGAAGAAGAGCCAAAAATACATACAAGAAGGAAGAAGGAAGTCAGACTGAAGCAATAAAGACGAGACTAAAGTAAAAAAAAGCTATGAAAGACCTTCAGTGTGGACTATGGTACACATGACAGTCTCAAACTAAAGTGATCCTGCACAACCTAATCTCATTTGATCCCAAGTGCTGAAAAGTAGTGCATTTGTTCTTCCTGTTACAATTTATATTAGAGCAGTAAAAAAGAACAAATATTTTTATATGACACTTGGGCCCCACAGGAGCGCTCCGCTGCTCTCACAGGGCCTTGTGTGTTACAGCTTCAGCGTGTGGGCGTGCTGATCTAGATTTACTTTGTGTTTCCAGGTCACTATGATATGAGCATGTGATCCCACGGCTCCAACGGCTCGATACGCGCAGCAGCTCCAGCTCCAGCTGCCTTTTTATTTACCATTTCCAAAGCAGCGAGTCTGTCCGCGCGTATTATTGGACGCTGATATTTAAAGTAAGGACTCGGTGCATCATGGTTTAGTTATGTAACAACACCACGAGCGCTACAAAAGGTCTGCCTTTCACACGTTTTCTGAATTTAAACACACACTTATAGTAAATGAAGCCAGAGTGCCTCCTTGTCCGCTGCTCCCTCTTTATTTTTAAAGCTAAGCAATTTCAGGCTGACAGAGGCGCTCTCTCTCAGCGAGTCTGCTCTGTTAATGAATCTCGTGGCAGACCAAATTAAGAGCTGCCTCTACTTTGTTTAGTAAAGTTTTAAATAGGTTTGATCTCAGATTGTTGTCTCTGGAGGAACTTAAATAAAAATGAACCCTTGCTCTTTTGCACGGATCTGATTGTGTTTGTTTATGTGGATGTTCGTAGTGCTGCAGCTTTAATTACTGATTTCCTGCTTTAAAATAAAGACCAAGTAGCCAATTCACAGATCTTAAATCTGAAAGCACTGAAAGAATATATGTATGCAATCATCTTGCTTATCAAGGGGCCATGCATAATTAACCATACTGATGCCTTGCCTGTCCATTAAGGTTAACAGACTTCAAATACTATTAGAACTTCAAAGACTTTAATCCCAACCCTAACAGTACCTTAATGTGTTCCTGGAGCTGGGCCTCGTGTTGGCGGGACAGCTGCTCATGCTGCCGCTGGAACTCCGCGATGAGGATCTGCCGTTGGATCTGCTGCTTCTGCTTCAGAGCCAGCAGCTCCTGCTGCAGCTGCTGCTCGCGCACAGAGGCCGCCACCACGCCGCCCTGGCTGGTACCGAGGGAGCCGGGCGACAGCTGACCAGGTGGGGAGAGCGAGGACACCTGCTGCTGCTGCTGCTGCTGCTGCTGCTGCTGGTGGTGGTGGTCCACGCGCAGGTCCATGGGGATGGCAGCTGGAGGGAGACGCAGGGGCAACGCCGAGCTGATGTCCACTGCAGGAGAGAAGACGCATGCAGGAGTTGTATTCACACACGTTACTGCCTCTGACCAGGAAGTCGGCGCTGAGTAAAGTGGTGAATCGCTGTTTGACATGGTTGTTTAATGACTAGGTGAACACAGCCACAGCCATAGCTCTTCAGAATAAAATTAATTGTGTACATGCTAGGACATAAAATATGGAGTGGGTCAAAAAAGCTTTTGCTACGAAACCTCAGGTCCTGTTATCAATATATGTATCAACTCTGATCCACTCTTACTACGTGTATTTAGGAACACCTTTCATAGCATACGCTGATTTTAAATAAGCTTTAAATTGATACACAGTTTAAGAGCCAGGGATTAAAAGCGCTTTAGAGTTTAATTAAAAACCAATCTGCTTACATAAACCCATGAGCAGTCGCATCTCGCATCTGCAATAATAAAACAACTTTGCAACCTAGAGCTGCAAAGGTGTAGAATATTCTAATGGGAATTAATAAAGCTTTACACAAATAATCAGCAGCAATAAAAGCCATCAGTGCTGCTGATTCCTTCGCGCCGTCCGTAACGGCCTGTGACTGATGCTGCAGCTATGCATGGAGCCCGCCGGCATCTGACAAAGATGGCATTGACCCGGCGGCGGTGCAGGCCTTGGGCCGGGTTAGCCACCCACAAATCACTGCACAGGAAGCCTTCCAACCTCGTGGCTTCCCCCCCATTAAATCTGAATAAGGAGGAGTCGACTGGCTGATTATTCACCTACGTGTTTACACAGAGCGCGGCGAGAGCCAGGGATGCTTCGCGCAAATACGGAGGCAAACATGCCATCGCTGACACTTAATATGCTGAGCCACAACCTAACGCACAGGTACACTTACACGGGCACTTATATGAAGGAAGAAAACATCACAAATCAGTGGGAAGAACACACTGGAGAAGAGCCTCTTAAATAGGCGGCAGACGTGAGCCATTTCCCTCGTCGCAACATCAGCAGACTAACATTTACTGTGCATCACTGGCAATTAAATCCATATGGTGGTTTTAAGACTCCACTTCCTCCTGTGTGTTGCTGTGCAGCAGGTGAAAGACATCCCTGCAGCTGTTTCGTCTGCACCACTGGAGAACGGAGCAACAATATGCAACAGGTCCTTCAGGGCTGCTGTCATGTGGGAGATGGCAACAATATGTCAGCACGGCCTTGTAATCTGTGACAATTAGCCCACAGGACTCCAGGTCTGACATCATCATAAGACGACTTGATTCCACTTTCTTTCTGCTCTCTTCTTCTTCCTCTTTAATTTATTCCATGGGAAGCCGCTACAAGAGGTCCCGCTATTTCTGAACACACTTAACAAGGTGCCCAAAATTTAATGAAATGCAGAAATGCACTCATTCCTTTGGCTGCTCTCAGCTCTAGCTCATTTTAGAAACTGCGACGGTTACAGAGAGAGAAGGGAAGGACAGAGTCAGCCTGCTGAGGAAGACTACGTCCTACAATCGCAGATCCTTCTGTGCAGGAACAATGTGAGGCATCTGGAGTGAAGGGCAGAAAAAGGGAGGACCCCGTATAATTCTTCAGGATAAGTTGAGAAACTGACATCAAATGTAAACAGGCACTGTGACCGTTTAACTTCTGGGTGAAAAAATGATGAATTCATGGCTTTTGTTCCCTTAGTTCTTATCTAATATTAGTTTAGGAAGTATGAGAGCAAGCCAATTACTAAATCTTACAGGTATTAGGACAGGGAAGACAGATAGGACGGCAGCCATGTAATTATGAGTGAAAACTGCTCTAGCGGCTCCAATCCCGGCTAATGCAAATCCATAACTCATGCCCACGAGCAGACCTGCGCACACACACATCTCTCCCCGTACAAAATGTTCCTCCACAGATACTGAGTCCCTGACACAACACAAACAGCCTCGCACGCCTGACGGTGACGCACGCAGACGCACAAACGCACTTCGTATGGCATCTCTGTCACATCGGCGGCGCTAATTGCTCACCACACAAAACCGGGGGAGACAGAGAGAGTGGGTAATGTGTGTTGTCGTTACCCATCAGTGCCCTCCTCCTCCTCCTCTTCTCTGCAGCCTCCTGTCTTCGTCCTCGCCTCCTTATCCCCGCACCTCCTCCTCCTCCTCCTCCTCTCTTCCTCTCTCAGTCTATAGGAGGGAATGACAGCAGGCTCGCCTCCCTGTTCATCTAACTTCTCTTCTTGCTGTCCTCCTCACTCACTTTTGGCACTTGGCTCATCTCTTCTCCTGTTTTAACCTGATGGGCGTCTCTCTCGCTCGCTCTCTCTCTCCCTCGCTCTCTCTCTCCTCCCATCGTCCCTCGTTGGCCCAGTGGTGACATCACAGGGCAGTCTCAGGCATGCAGCCTGTTTATTCTGCAGCCCTCTGCTTTTCCAGGAACCAACGTCACTCTCTCTCACACATACACACACTTTCTCTCTCCCTCACTCACTGTCTCTCCCGACTCCTTTCTCCGCTCAACCTGCTTTCCTTGCTTCTAAGGCCAAGGAAAACCCTTTATGCCAGTAGCTCCACCTCCATCTCTCTCTCTCACCCCCCCCCCCCCCCCCCACACTTATAAAAACCACCTCTCCCGTGCTGTTTAATACTGTGTGCTCGAATTCCTGGTCTGGAATTTGCCCGCATTTCCCAAACAAATAAAACCACCAAATGGTTTCAGGTGAAGCTGAGTAAGGACTTTCCCCACAGGGAGGCTCCCCATATATTTAAACACTGGCTGTCTTAATAAAACTGAGCATTAGCATTTGGTGCTTACTTGTGATTGTTTCTTAATTCATTGTGCCTGGTCACACTGCACTGCACAAGTCACTTATTTTAACATTTCAATTTTGCCTAATTGTTGTGTGTGGAGGTGTTAAGGCTCAAGGAGGACTGCTTATTTTTACAGCAGCTCAGGCTGAACGCTAGACACATTTTGCTTGAGAGAGCAACCCACTCCTTTAAGTGTCTAAATACACACAAATCAATCTTGACTAAACAGAAACACGCTTGTGTCCCTGTTGCTGTGAAGAGCATTTATAGCCAATGTGCGGCTCATCATATCAATTTCACCTGAAATTAAAACTCTATCAGATAAACTCTGATATCGGCCCATCTTTGAATACAAGTCATGACGTCAAACCTGTACCAAGCAGGCGACAATGCGGGGCGCTTGTGCGAAACCAAAACAAAGACAAACGTGCTGTCTAAGACGGAGACCGTAGGAGCCCCCAGGAGTCTTATACGACTGACAACTATACCAACAGCAACACAAAAGGACTCCAGTTTGTCAGTGTTTCCTTGAAGATCTCAAGTGAGATTCTGCTGGGGCTTCAAAGACAAAAGGCAAGAGAAACCAGAGTGGAGGCCTGACATTCCTTTTCCTTTTCTCAGCATGGATCACAGGGAGGGAATCTCCATGACAGTCGCATCAAACTAAATTGTTTTAACATTTAAGACACCGCTACAAGACAATTCTACCCTGTTTTTTTAATGTGTTGTTCTTCAGCAGCATCTGTGAACCTTTACGCCTTCAACAGGTTCCTTCTGCCATCTACCTCCTCTGTCCTCCAGGTTCTTCCACGCACAGTAGCACCACCACCACCACCACGCACCTTTCTTCCCTCCATCTCCACAAAACAAATCACAATCTGTTTACAACCCCTCGGGCGCACTTCACGACTCTTCTGGCTCCAATTGCAGATCTATTTATACCAGACAATGCAGGGGCCTGGCGTCTCTGCTATGAGATTTTGCCGAGTGTATATCCCATGGTCTGACTGTCTGAGCTCCACACTCTTTAGGCTTAATAGATGTCATACTGAGTCCAGCAGAGCTCTTCAGAGCGGCCTAAGTAAAATGAGGCAGAGATCTTCTTTTTAAGCTGTGACAAGGAGGAGATTTTCTGCACAGGGTTCCACAGTGAATTTAGCAGCGGGGCCAGATGAGGAGCAACAAGTAGCACATCTGTTGATCGCGGCGTATAGCTGCGGTTGGCTTACTGATTGCTCTCCTAGGGCCGGTTGGGTGAACATCAGCCTGCGTTGCTTTCTCTCGCTGCTCTGTATTAGAGCGTCGCCACCATGCAAGCCAAGACTCTTAGAGACGACAAGAGCTCTTCCTGATCATAAGATAATGGCAACGACTGATTGTGATCTAGCTCTGACCTCCTACAAAACTAGACAGACGTCTGTCTGGGTAGGGTAGAGGAACGGGGAGGGTGTGACCAAGGTGTAGTAAATTTAGTTCTGCCGAGAGCACGTTGTAACTTGTTGAGGGCTGAGTGACGTCATACAACAGTCTGCAGCGCCACAGCTAATGGGGAAGGAGATTGTTGCATGTGGGGCAGAGACACTAGAGACAGAACATGAGATAAGTGTATGTGCAGCCACATCTGAATGATGAGACGTGCAAAAAACATGATACTGCTCATACCTACACACGCACAAATAAGCATTTTAGCGCAACGATCCAGAATCTGTTATTGTGTATATGTTGAGGCTCTGAAATTGCTTGACATCTATGAGTGACAGTCCAAAATGAGCTGCTTTAATATTTTATAAGCACTGACCAAATAACAAATTCTGTCAAATAAACCAGAATTCCTAATGAATTTTCTAGCCAGTTAATTGCATTAGCTCAAATTTCCTCCTCTGTAAACTTGTCATTGGGTCAAATGAATAATTACAAAATAAAAACAAAGAGCATTGTTATTTAAAACAAACCAGAACGGCTTTGCGTGAAACCAAATTCAGGATTTTACTTAGACTCTCTCAGCTCAACCTGCAGGTGCAGCCACCACTGCTTTGCATTCCAAAAGAAAGCCCTGCATGTAGTTTGCTTAAACGTCTCCACGGGCACCTGAATGCATTAAGATTAGATGACACTGTGCAACAATTGCCTTCTGCATTTTCTATGACTAAACTATTTCGAGCTGTAGTGGAGGGATTTTAGGGAGTGCACCGTGCTCTAAATGCTCTTAGACAGGTGCACTCTCCTCATCCTGTTAGCGGCAGATCCAAATGGTCTGGGTCACACGCGCTACCAACGTGGAGGCCCCGGCAGCTCTGTATCCAAGACAACAGATTTCGAGAATATCTGATGAAGTGACTCCAGTGAATTTCAATATTTTATCAGCCTAGCCGCAGGCACGCACAAAATAACTCCAGCAACAACATGAGGGAACACGTGAAGCCTGTAAAGGTTTGGGACAAAGGCGAGAGGCTTTGGGTCAAAGTACAGATCGCACTTAGCGCGACTGTTGATTTGTTCTGCTACAGCAACAGAATGGCTGGGCTCACTGCTGCTCGGGTGTTAAGCAGCATCTACCTGCTCAAAAGATGTAAACTGTAATATGCTGTTCTCATTATTTGAAGGAGAAAACTCATGTAGCTCTCTGTGGTAAATATGGACAGATTGCTTCATACCTTTCAGATGACCTCATCTCCGTCTGTGCCCCTTTCGTTTCTATATTCCTGCACCTACATCATGCTGCTTCATCTCTGCACCATCTCACACATATAGAACACACCATTATTAATTCAGTGCAACACTTGTATTATATTTTGTCTGCGCTTAGCAGAGAAGACTGATTATATGCAGCAGATGGGGATTCAGAGGCAGGGACGTATTTTAACAAAAAGGCACCGCTGATTTGTTGTGGGACTGATGAAGTGTCTCAGTAACTCGCAGTAAGAACATCACCAAAATGCATAATTTCTGTGGCTGTAGATATTTAGTTCACTGTCCAGCATCTGACAACAGATACATGTACACATGAGCTCACAAACAGAGCTCATACACTGAGGCATTTCCATTCCATTCAGCAAAATGGCTCTATGAGATTCCTGCATAAAATAAGACTGAGTAGTACACGTCTGCTCCTCATTGTACTTAAAGGGAGCGAGAATAGATCATACATATTTGTGAATTACAATTATCACACAGCATGTGACTATAACATGAGAACACGCCGATATTATATTTGGACATAAAAGATCAGCAGTATCGGACACATGCTGCAAAGATCACCTATGCATGCAAAGTCACACAGGATGTGCTTAATAGTGAAATCACGTAGATTCACACACACACGCACAGAGGCTCTGGTTTATGGAAGCTCATGCCCTCACAAACAAGCACACAGTCCAACCTGTTGGGATGTGGTTGAGCGCCGATGTCTTCAAAACCTCCAGCTGCTGCTCCTTCCCGAGGATCCCCTCTGTTGGAGAGAGAGAGCACTCTGCTTCAAATATGGTCCGCAACATTGAGACGAGCTTCCAGCAACAAAACCTGCTAATGAGTCAGTTAAGACTACGGTCCATGTGAGTGGGCTTCAGGTCATCTGCACAGCGGCACATGCCGCGGCGCCGCTTCTGCCACCTGAGCAACTGTCTGATCCATGACCAGTGAATGAGCGAGCTGTGAATTTGCGGAGATGCTTGGCTGCTGGAGGAGCTCTAAAATAAGCCTGAAATCTGAGGGATGCCGAGGGAACAGCCTTCACTCGCTCGTGTGTGAGTTCAGTGTGCGAGAGGAGGGATGTTGGGGCTCGACTGATACTGCCTGTGCTCAGCATAGCAAATGTGGCTGGCAGCCGCGGCAGAGAGGGATGAGGGGGGGGGATGGAGAGGAGGCGAGGGAGGGAGAGAGGTAAAAATAGCTCACCCTTTTGTGTATAACAGCACATGCAGAGCACGCACACACATGCAGACACAAAGACACAGTGGTGTTGCTGTGCTCCTGTGTGTGTGTGTGTGTGTGTGTGTGTGTGTGTGTGTGTGTGTGTGTGTGTGTGTGTGTGTGTGTGTGTGTGTGCGCGTGCGCGCGCGCGCAAGTGTGTAGGCTGTAATTATAGTGGCAACATGAAAAGGCTTTTGTAGCTGCTGAGCCCTGGGAAGACATGGCTATAAAAAGCAGAGCGACGGAGAAGGGTGGTGGAGGAGGCGGAGAAGGAGGAGGACGACGAGGACGAGGATGAGCAGGATGTAACAGGGGAGAGGGGGAAAGACAGAGGTGAGGAGGGGAGAGAGAAGAAGGGAAAGGCGAGGACGATGAAGCAATGGAAAGATGGAGGAAAAACAGCGAAACGGTGCAAAAACAGAGGACGGAACAGACATGCAGTGCAACCACACACCGATCTGAATACTTCACACAGACTCTATATTATATAGATCATATGCATCGGATTCATATATATATTGTGAGTAGAGGGCTTAAAGATCGGTGTGATGCACAAACACGCAATTATTCCCTTAGATGGCAGATGAAAACCCGTGTAAAATCCCCCTCAGAGGAATAAAAAACAGGAAAACAGACGAGCGTCTCGCTGTGCATGAGCTATTTCTGGAATTCTCTTTGGACCAGACTGGCACATACACACACTTAATTAGCCATGAAACCGGAGAAGGCATCGCGTCTTGATTATGCGTGTGTATTCGTCTCGCACCACCTTGCATGAATGGCTGCACCCCTGATGCACCAATCCCTCTGAGGACCTGGGTGTGGACTCGAACACCACGCTCGGCGCTGTTGAAACGGAGCTCACATCGCACAGTTTGTTTACCTAAATCCACCCGCGGGTGGCTACTGGACGTCGCCGCCTGATGCATTCTGATTTAAAAAACACAACAACAACCTCAAAACAGGTGGCATTCAAATTCAGAATTTTGCAAATTGATGGTCTCGTAAACATAAACACCGTCAGACTTCATGTAAAAGGTGAGGAAATATTGCAAGAGCAAACGGGCGGTCACGCCACTCCACGTGTCCCTGCCTCCTTAAAACAAACACACTGATATCTCTTGATGAGTCTATTCAAATGACACACACGCTGCTGGGTTTTGCATTGGAAATGAGGTACATTTGTGAGTCGACACCTGTGGCTTAGAGTAATTCGACACTGTTTTTTGAGCAAATTGCCAGTCGCAGCTTTACATCTCTGACTTAAGTGTGGGGACAAATGTCTTTGTCTGCGGTTCGCCAGACAAAGCGTATAGGCTTTCAGACCAAACCACGCACTTGATACCTGAGACAAACATGGAGGGAGCACAGGTGTGGTGGAGAGCGGGAGGCCGGACAGACAACGAGGCAGAGCTGTGTAATGAAGCTACAAACCACATGCACAACCACCACACACTAGCAGGGGAGAAGTGTCCTATACCTCGGTAGTGGGGCCCATCAATCTTGAATGCAGCCTAGATACTCAGCAGCCCCGTCCTCTCTCTCCCTCTCTCTCCTTGTCTTCCTTTCTCCTCATCCTTCTCTCCTCCTGGTCCCACTGGGCAAGCATCGAGAGTCAGAAAACTATAAATAGGCTCGGTTAGCCTCGGGCGAAAAGTCAGTCAGCTTAAGCTAATGCAGCTACCGCTCGTCCAAAACATGCATGTTATGATTGCCGCTGTTTAATGGGAAAGGATGCCAGCTAATGAGCTGACCGAATGTTGCAGAGCTCTGGTCTGCTGCATTGCTAAGTGCAGATTTGTGACAGCATAGAGGGACTGCTGAGTTTGACCCTGGACTGCATACTGTATGTTGACAGAGGCCTTTGTTATCTGGCAGAATGAGAATGAGATGTCTGTCTGTGCCTCAGCAGTGTTTACAAAGAGAGACAGTGACAGAGAAAGAGGGGAAGGATGCTCCAGCCTCATTACATTCAATGCACTTCCGTTCTGGCTGCTCCATCCAGGGTGACTCCATTGAGCAAGGTGAACCAGACAGGAACAATACGATTAATCAAACACGCCTCTCCTTAAAGAGCCTTTTCCTCTGGGTCGCAAATTTGCTTCCCGAGGGCACCGGCTGACGTCATGGCGACTGATAAAAGAGAATGGGTGACCCCTGTGTGAGCCACCACCGGTTTGTGTCCCATGAACAGTCGGAAGCAACCATCTGACCTTCATTTCATGCCGTCGGAAAAACACAGTGGTAATGCAATTTGGCGTGGCGTCTAAGTGCTTCTTTGTGCTTCTCGGTGAATGCTGTCATTTTATATAAAATCGCAAATTAGTTGGCAATTAGTAATTACACTGTGGGTGTCTGTTGCACGTCCAAAGCGCATTAAAGTCATGGGGTTAGCAGACGCTTGAACTAGGAATGTAAAGCAAACACACGTGGAAGCAAGCTGCTTGGGTCAACGCTGCGTTTAAGATTCCTCACTGTAACATGACCATAGCCTGAATATGAGTGGTCGGATGGGATTTATAACTTCATTTCTAATTTAGGCAGTGTAAATATTTTGAATTTACAGACAAAGGCCGCAGCTCGATGAAGACGAGGTGCTAAACTAATTACCAGCTTCCTGCTAACTTTTAAAATTGACTTCACTGAGAAAAGAACACTAGTATATTTTTTGCCAATGCATTGTGGGTAAATGAGCAAACGCCTATAATCCGTTTCTCTGCAGCTACTTTCCCCAGAGTAACCAGCGAGATAACATTTTGATCGTTTTCTTTGTTTCATGCACAAGGAATGACTGAAATGCGCTAGCAAAGCAGCAGTAGTTCCCTGACGCCCGTAACACACGTCATACCCCGTGTCAAGTATTGTGGAGCACTATGTCAAAAGGCACAAGGATGGGACTCTGAGGCAGCAGTGTAAACCGTAATTGCCGCTGACAGCTCGTTGGCAGAACACAGTGTATCCAGTTTCTCGACTGGGACAAGACAAAAGACACGGGGACAAAAGATGTATCCCGTTCCTTTCATTAGCTCATGCTCCCTCTTTGCTAATAGCAATTAAAAATGCAACTTTTCTAATGTACTTGGACATCCACCCTCCGTAAAGGCCATTAGGTGTTTGTTTATGGAGGGGGATGGGTGGATGTTGCACCCCGTCTGCACAAGGACAAAGCGGAGATTGTGCATGCGAGGGTTCGGCCGTTGAACAAAACACCCCCCTGGGTTTGTTCTGGGATGGACTGCTAGTCATGTTCAGCCAAGTTGGTGGCACATGGGAGGCCGGAGCTGACAAACTGTCTGGCTGGCAGGAACCTCATCTCTGTTCACCGGGTTCAGCGAGGGAGGGAGGGAGGGTGCGGCATTGTGGGAACACGCCGCCGAAGTGCATTTTGCAATCTGCCGCGATTTCGTAATTTGCTAGAAACAACATGTCAGCACAAGTGGACAGCGCACGAAATGTGACAATAAGGCCTGAAATTACGCCCGATGAGGCGCATGCCCGTATCACAACCACTGCCGCCGCGCGAAGGCGCTGGCGGTTGTGTCATGCATGCACTCGTCCTGCGATCCATTTTTAGCCGCGCGATACATGGCAACAAACCGCTCGGCTGTGAAGAGGAGCATCGACACGGGAGAGCAAAAATAATGACTGTTTGTTCGCCACGCGTGCACGTGCACATATCTTGTGTGCGTTTCTATAAATAGACCCAGGGATAAGCTGGGCCGCTTTATTGCAGTGAGAGCTTTTAACCCCTTCACCTCTAGATTTAAGCAGTGCGATGTGCCATTGCACGCATTTGGATGAAAACGGGTCACAGAATGGCTTTAAAATCTATATTTAACACTCGAACATTCTATACACATAAGCATGATACATATCTGTATAGACAGCCACTGCAGAGACACTATTACTGCTATTATAGTTTAACATCAACCTTTAAAGGATCCTTCCTTTTGCATAGTCCTGTCTGTGGCAGCTCTACTCGGCCAGTTATGACTTAATTGTCTTGCTCAAGGGCACCTCCACTTACTGAGGAAAAGGAAAGCGCTTCTTATTCAGTTTTTCCATTCACCAGCCAGCGCGGGCCTGTGATCTTCCAGTCCCAAGTCTGTTCCTTAAATCACTACTGCTGCCACTGCTGTCCCGTTAATAGTATGTGGCAGGTGTAATAAAAAGCAAATCCATAATATAGACTTATAGCCATCTAGAGATCTGTGTATACTGTACTGCAGTGCGTTTATCAAGGATGGGTCAAAAGTGGGCCATCAAATGATTTTGGAGCGATTCACATCCAAAATAAATAACTGTTATTTACAGTATGTAACTTTATGTAGAAATTTAAAGGTAATGGTTTTAATTCAATATGTCGGAGTTCAAATAAAAAACATATCCTAGACAGAAAACACTTTTCTGTCTCTACCATTTATGGTGAGGGAGAATCCAGGACCTTCAGATTGGTCTCGACAGTGCAGGAGTCTGGGTTTTTATTAGAACCAGGTCTAATAAATCCACAAGATTAGTTTTTGTTTACAACAACAATTTCCTAGAAGTATGAGGCCTATAAAGAGAAGTAGACATGGCCTATTGGATTTTTTCTCATCTCATACGAAGACGAGCATGAGCTGAGACTTCTACAACTGCTGGTGTGAGCATTTAACACCAGTGACACCTCTGGGATCCAGTTCTGAGAGGTGACGCCATTGACTACATGCTTGTCGTTGTCCTTGTCCCCTGAGCCACTTGTCCCACACCAGCCAGAGAAAAACCCCACACCTGGGTAAAGACACGTGTGCCATTAGCCTGTCCGTCGCACTGTTTACGTCATCAGCAGTCCCCTGGCGCTGCAGCCACAGCTCCCTGCTGACCACAAGTTACACAACAGCCAAACCTCACATCACAAGGATTAGTCGGTATCTGAGAAGTATTGAAAATCAATATTTTCATGTTTTTATGCTATGATTTCTTCAAAATAAAACACATGAACTGCAGCAGTGTTTGGGGTCTGTGCAACCCTCTTTGCTTTGTTGTTGTACACATTTAAAACCATTTTCCACAAAGTAAAAATATCAATAATAGCAACCATTGCTTTTTACACCACGCTACAAAGCCAAGAAGCAGCTATTTAGTCACTGGTATTTTCATGTTCAAATCTAAATTGTGCAAGACATTAAGCTGTTTATGCAAAACACGAATGAAAAAGTACACATCTTAAGGTGCCAAGATGCCCGAGGTCCAAAGTGACTAATCTTGGGCATCAACCCAAACAGTGCACTCTCCTGACCAGACTCATTAGTGTCTATTTTACATTATTTGATTTTTCTTCAATGTTATTGTGTTTCATTGCTGTATAAATATAGAAACTTCCACGCTTGTAACCTAGATACCGCTGAGCCTTCGAGGAAAGGAGCACTGTGTCAAGTTCACTGGTTCCAGCCATAAAAGGCGCTCACACCCACACGAACCCTGCAAAATAAAGCTGTAAAAAGCTAATCTGAACACAGTTTATCTCCTGCTGTAGACAGGGTTTTGATAGTGTTCATGGAATGTGTTAATCTTTAATTTTCATGTATAACAATGTAAGGCTCAAACCTCTCATTCACAAATAATCACTTGGTGAACCTGGCACTTTGTTACTAACCATTTACGGGCTGTGTGTGTGTGTATGTGTGTGTGCGTGCGTGCGTGCGTGCGTGCGTGCGTGCGTGCGTGCGTGCGTGCGTGAGGATGACTCAGACCCAGTTTTTGCTCCAGTGGTAAACACTGCAGACTTTCCTGGAAAGCCAGTATGTTTCTGACTAAGACAAAAACAAACGGTTGCCAGCTAGTGGCATCATATTCCCTCTTTAATAAGACACTGTAACACCTTAGCAGCGTGCTCTTTTAAACTTGTGTCTTCATTTTCACTCACTTTATCCTGCCTGCATCCTTTTCACAGTGAATCACCCACAGTAAAGCAGCTTTTATGGTGGGTTGATAATGTTGACACACACACACACAAAATCTTGATTATGGAGCCGTTCATACAAGGAACATGTATGCAAATGAAGATATAACTCACATACAGCTATAACATTTAAGTCTTTCCCAATAAATATGTTTAATTAATTCTAAACAACAGTTATTATCATCAGTTACGTTTCAGTGTCAAACATTTCTTGACAAATTTTCTGCATTTTTCATTTTTATTTTTTTCCTTTACCTTTGTTTTGTCACTGTGAGTCTGATCTAAACCCACACACAGCAGCCCATATGTGGGCACACTACATGGGCCCTATCTGTCTGGATGGGGGAAACCCACACTGTCATAAAGAACTGATAAGGGCACTCAACACATGACCACAACCACAGAGGGGATAGTTGAAGCACCTCAAGCAAAGGTGTTTCTTTGTAAAGAAAAAAAAAGAGCAAAACCTATCAGTGAATGATAAACCCTAGAAAATCACTCATTGACTAACTTTAAATTATTATATAGGTTAGTCATTTATGGTTTCAAAGGCAGTCAACACCTGCTGCCTACTGAGTTTTCTATGAAATATACTGTACTCCATATTTAGCCTAGCTCCTATCGACTAGCGCGATTCATCCTAAGTGTGACATTTACAGACACCTCCCAAACACGGCCAACATGTTAGCTCACTGCAAAGCACAAGTGCAAAACAAATGTCGCCAGCTAATATGCAGAAGCCGTCTGCACACAGAGTAATCACTCCTATGCAAACACTCCAACCTGTTTGATGATATGCCGGCAAAAAGACAGATGTGCTGGCCCTTATCGGCTTGACCCCCTTTTGTTCTGGAAAATCTAACCCTGACAAAAGCGTTTTGCATTTCACTTTTCAAGGAAAGATTTATGGCAAATTATATTTAATCTAAAAATCCCACTGCTGCTGTAATAAAGAAAAAGAGTAAGTCCTGGATCAAAATGCAAGTAAGCTCATTTACAGATTACAAAAATGGCACACAAGCAGGCGGGAGCGCTCACAAAACACTAGCCAGAGCTGCTACATGAGGGTGAACACACGCATTTAGAGCTTTACTGAGAGGGCTGCTAGATGATTGGAAGGAAGTGCAAAGCAAGCTCAGAGGAAAGTTGGCAGCTTCAGCTTCTGCTCCCGCTGCAAACACAAGGGTACAACAAAGCCGTGGATCTCAAAGTCCCATTCTTCACCATGAGAACAACAAATCGCACTGATATTAAACAAATTCGGTTTAAGTGTGGCAGACAACCAGAGCCCTGATGCAACAGGAAGCCGCATGATCAATTTCTCTGCATCCGTATCTGAAAGGAACAAGAAACTGAACTGATGCATCTCTTAAACACAGCAAATCCCATGACCGGAGCCGTGTCGCTCGTGTTAACCTCCCTGCTGCAAACATTTAGTCGGCTAAATAAGCCCCATGACAAGCAGAAACAAAGCTGACAATTTTTCACATTTGATGTCTTAAAGTTGTCTCTTAGCTGCCTATTTCTGTCTCTCTCCGTGCAGCGACATCCAACAAGTGTCTCCAAGCTGTCATTCAAGCAAGAGAAGCAACACCTCAAATTGACGCCCACACCTGCCAGCACTCTGAGGACTGAGATCGTCTCCCCTGAAGGCTTTTTGGAGGCAAACAAGACAGAGGCAAAGAGCGGTTGCGTGGAGGAATCATCACTTCTGGACTCGGAAAGATCACAGCTGCTCTGTTTGCATGAAAAGAGCCAACAGCGACGATGGGTAGTCGATGGGAAGGTAGAGGAGGGCTGGACAGGGGATTGAAAGCTGCTCACGGTGTCATCCCTGACACGATGTTTGCAGAATCACATGGAACCCAGTCTACTCACTGAGCTCAGATGTGTCAGCGGTGGCGATGCTGGTTGGCTGAGGGTGCTGGCTGAGGCTGCAGCTTGTTCATATCCCTCAGGGCCTGGTGGTTACCTCAGCTGTGGTATTTATAGTGCACACATTCCCAGGTGTACAAAGTAAACACAGCCGACGCTGTCAGGTAGCACACCGGCCCGTGCAGGAGGCTAACCTCCTCGTCCGCCTGGTGCTCACCGAATTATTCATCAGCTCGCTAAAACACAAGCTAAAGCTCCTAAAACTGAGCCTGATTAGGTGTCAAAGAGGAAATAGACTCTCTTAATGAGCCTGTGTTATGGACCTTTATTCTTGCCCTCTGGAGCTCATTCATATTGAATCAAGCCAATTAACAGTCATAAGACCAGATTAAAATGTTTTATTGCGTTTTAGTGAGCAGAGATCTGTCTGTGCTTCTAATCAAAATGTTCAAATACATCAATATGGCAGATGTAGCAGCGGAGAGATTTCCCCTAATGTGGCTGTATTAAGATGCTAAATTCTCATTACTCCACACATGGCTGGTATAAATTTGGCTGAAATTTTTTTCAGCAGCCGCCGTGGATTTTCTTCAACGTGTGGCCCGAGAAGATGCCTTAAAATACCAGCGACACCTTTTAAATTAGACTCAGAAAGTGTATTCTTAGAAACACTTAACTGACAGCTAACTAAAATTTTAAAATTACAATTAATATTTCAAAACTGGTTGTAAACCATGCAGGGAATGTAAAACTTCTGATTAAACATGCAGAATAAATTTTCCAGGAAACGTAAACAACAGCTTGAATTCAAATCTACCACAAAAATGTTCTGTACTTGTGTAACTTCACTCTGCATGTGTTACTGACACGAGACACTGGCTAAACGCCGACGAGGTAATGACACCGGTCTTACCTTGGTGGCTGTGTGACGTCATCGCCGACAGGTTGCTCAGGTGGGAGTCCACGCAGCGCCGCAGACGAACACCCGGTGCACGTATTTCAGAGAAGATGTGACTGTATGTGTCTGTGCAAGTGCAGATGTGAGTTACAGGGCGGCGGAGGATGTTATCCTGCCAAATCTGTGGCTGTCTGAGAGTGCGTGTGTGTGTGCTCTAAGGCTCATCCAACACTCAGGACGGGCCCTCAAGAATCCCTCAGGGCAGGAAACAGGAAGCAGACATCCAGCAGCGACGGCCAATCCCCATGCAGTGTGTGATTTGGCTTCTCCAATCAGGGTCTAACACCAACCTACAGCAGCACAGGAGATCAAAAAGCTCATATCAACATTTTTATGAAGAGAGAAGTACTGCTTCTAAAAATATCACATCCTCGTATTTGCAATAGTTTCAGTTCATGCCGTGATTCACAATATATAGATTTTAGAGAAGACAGATTTGAGACGTGTTAATCTCATCCTAGGAAGCAGGTTGATTCACTGTAAAAGCTGAGGAATCACAGTGGATGTGGGAAAAATGTTGTTATCACAATTGTACAGATTTTTTTGTGTTTTTACTGTTTGATCTTTCCTTGATAATAAAAGGCTGAAAAGCAAAGTGTTTCCAAAGGTCTTGTGTTGTCAGTAGCACAGAACAAGGCCCAAATATATTCTCATGTCTTAAGACATAAGTCACGTCTGCCCATTTATGCCTGTTAACTATACAAACATTCAAAATCCCAAATTCAACCTAGGTACGTGTGGTGAGAGGCCACTTGTAACATTTCATGTTTGTGTGCTGCCCGACAACAAACACAAGGGCAGAAAACCTACGTAAATGGAAGCGCATGTATTTTTGGCCCATGTTTAATTGTCGTCGAACGCAGGTCAGTGTTGACGCACATCAGCATCAGCTGTTTACAAAAGTGTCACTACATGTACCGGGCTTTTTATAATTATAATGCAGCAGGTCCAAGAACTGCGTCAAACATGAACAACTCCTCAGGAGACTTTAACCCAAACAGACCAGAAACTGCTTGTTGTGGACACTGTTTGTAAAGAAACTTCACTGTTTGTTGTTTCTGGAAATGATGACCGTTGTTTAGGTCTGAGTTCAGGAGTGTCAGGTGTAAATCACAGCTCGAGCCCAAATAGGAGGGAGACAACGGTTGAGGTATGGGGGCAACGCACATGTTTACGTCTTTGTGTGTCTTAGCAGAGATCTCAAAGGTCCTCACTAGCAGGATGAACGCATGTGTGTGTGTGTGTGTGTATTGAAGGGGGGTGGGTCTCAAGACAAGAGGGCCAGACAGTGCAGCCGCAGGACAAATTGCCCCAAAAAAGTCGGTCACTGCACACTGCACACACACTTGAGCTTTGTGCAAGGCAAGGAGGGGCGGGGAGCAAATTTGTGTGTCACAGGGAGTAGCTAACACTCCAGGGGGGCTCATGCAACACTATTCTCCCAGGGCATCTCATCTGTGTCGGGAGGGGTATTAGTGTGTGTGTGTGTGTGTGTGTGTGTGTGTGTGTGTGTGTGTGTGTGTGTGTGTGTGTGTGTGTGTGTGTGTGTGTGTCCTAGGCCATTGTCCCTAAAAAGGCCTTGTTTGATCCAGGCTGACAGATCTGGGGAGACAAGCCCTGCAGCTAAATGAGAAAAAATAATAAAAAACACACAGCTTGACACAGAATTTACCCCCAAATCACACAACAAGCAACATCCACTGTGCACCTAACTTACAACAACAATCGCACTATGCTACGGGATAAACATGACTCTCACAAAAAAAGGTGGGTTAAAGCTGCCACCGCATCCCAAACTCAAACTCCCCGAGCTACCGAACGCCCAACACTGGCGTTTGTGGTGGAGCCCGGTGGACGTGGAGCCGGTGGGGCGTCCGGCTGCACTTTCAGAGCCGTAAACACGGCCGAGCGGCTCCAGCAGCCCGTACGCCCCCATTCACAAAAAAGATTGACGCATGCAGAGACTTACCACCGCCCATCCCGAACCATTCACACACACACACACACTCACGCAGGCCCGTGCTTTGATTTTACACATTATCCCTCGCCAGTAGCAGATATGAATCACCGCAGACGCGATCGCGGAGCGCATATAGCGTAGAAGCCTAAGGCTGGGCGGCGCACTAAAAATAGCCCAGCAACAATCGGCATAATAAACATCGCCCGTCCGTTCCCTCCCGGTCGCCGACACACTTCCCGCCCGTTACCGCGCGATCAATCCCGTGGAAACGTCCCGACGAGCGTTCAAACAGCGATGAAATCACTCCTACCGCGGTCCGGCACGACTCGAGCCCGACGGCGGCCGCTCGCGACAACGGGGAAGCGGCGCGAAGTGGAAAGTTCAGGCGCACATTGTTTTGATGAATGCCGCCCGTGCATCGCATCCCCGGCTGCGCGTGAGCGTCGGAGCTCCGCGTTCATCCCGACGGGACGCGAACACGGCAGCGGCGGCTCACCTACGCGGGCCAGCAGGCGCCCAGTCGTCCCAGCACGAGTCCCGCACGCCTTTCTTATCTCGCTCCCATGTTAGACTTTGTGGGGTTCGTTTTCCCTCGGCGCGAGGAGGAGGGGGGCGAGGAAAATTCATCTGCTGACAGATTCCGCCATACTGGATTTTTGTTACAGCCCCAGCGTCACATGGAGCGCCCCTGCATTTACCAGAGGCGGGGTTAGCCTGCTGAAAATGTGATAAGTGCGCGGCGCGGCGCGGCGCGATGCGTGGGTCCGCGCGTGACACTACACGGCACTGGACGTGCTGCCGCGGATGAAAGGTTGTGATTACGGCGGTTGTTAATGAGGAAACGTATCCGAGCGTGGCCTGTGTTTGAACTATTGGTGTAATATTCCGACGCGCGCCTCCAGCCAGTAACTCGGTTTTTAATATTTTTTTTGATCACATCTCTCTCTGGAAGTGATCTGTTCTAGTACACACAGAAGTGTTTCATAACGATGATTGATGCACGTTTATTCTTCGATTACGCACATTGATATTGATTACGCATCAACAGCCATTTTATTAAGACACTTTACCAAGTTTTAGTCGTTTTATCCTTCTTAATATTCACAGCAGTCATTGAATGTGTGCTTCTCAGTGCTTCCTTGCTTGTGTAACTCAATGGTGTGTTTATGCTATTTTGATATTGCAGAACTCTCGTGTTTTGTACATATTGGTGAATGCTACTGTATGTTTATATAGGGAACAAACAAATGTAAAAGTCTATAAACTGGATTTCCTCAGGTCAGTCAGAGCAGAAAGTGACAGAGAGCAATCAAGACACCATCAAAACCAATTAATAATCAATATCCAATTTAACAAATGTTTACATTTCATTTTTTTATTACAGCATATATAGTGTAAACACCTACAGTATGGCAGAAAGCAGTTTGTTGCCTGGAATGTGTTGCAGCATCTCTACACGTCCTTCCAAGTTATTCTCTTTCCATAACCACTATGCAGCAGAACAAAAACAAATGATTTGCTCCAATTTTTGCTCATTACAACATGGCACGCCTTCCCAGCTGCCTTCTTTCCATTACTTTTTATTTGATTTTGCGTCTCAGCGGCCACCCACTGGCAAACGGCAATGCCACTGCCCAGTTTAGCTGACTTGATTACTGTAATATGCTAAGCGCTTTCTGCACAGGCCAAAGCTGCGGGCAGGGACTGTGTTATTATTTTTCCAGGTAGACTAGAAAATCTTGGAAGAATTTGGGCTTGCCTAAACCAGGCCTGATCATCACGGCCAACACGTTGTCACAATAAACATGCATCTTCCCTGTTTTCGATATAAATTTTAAAGCACAACGCCTGTCGTGTAAACAGAAAGTCTTATGCTTATATACTGCAGCTTCAGTTTAACAACAGAGGATCCACACACACACACACACACACACACACACACACACACACACACACACACACACATATATATATATATATATTGTAGGTGTTCATTATGTGTTTAAGTGCCTCAGGACTTCTACTGTATTATGAAACACTCAGCTGACTTTCCCACACAGACCACGACCTTAAGCATTATAACATCAGTACATGAAAATAACATCTAATATCTACCAAGTATTTTGACCGTTCCATCTAAATAAACATTTTAAACTAGTTTAAATGATCATCAATTACAAATCCTAGTCTATAAATTGAGCTTATTACATTGCTTTCATCAAGTGTTAGGATATTTTGCCTATCCACAATCGCTTGTATCAGATTTGCTGTTCAGATAATTTCTGAAAAAATAATCATCAATGTTCTATAAATTTTCGTGTTATGGGCAAAATATGTTTTTGCTAAACATGTATCATAAAACAATTAAACAAAAAATAAATGAAAATAAATAAAATTAAATTAAACAAAATTAATTCATATTTATGTAACATCTCGGTCCCAAAAATATTAAATTTTTAAACTTTTGCTTGTTTTTCGTAGCCAACCTCGCTACTTGTTCTTGGCCACCTACTGTGCCACCTGTTGAAGTTCCTCTAACCCCAGGATTGTAACATATATATTGATCATGTACATTTTTCGTGAAGCTACATGGTCTTAGCATCTCTTCAGCTACAGTACCTAGTTCTTCCTCTACAAGGGGATTAGCGTCAGGGTCCATCCGACATTACTCATCCTGCTGAAGAACAGGCAGGTGCAGAGCTACACACCGGAGCTCTGACCTTCCCGTCTCTTCCCTATCACCAGTCTTGTTACTGTCAACATGCCTCCTTCCATTACTTTTAACTCAGTCCCAGCTTTGTGCTGCTCTGCTAAAACTTGCATTTATTAATCAAGGTCGCTCCTCTTTTGGAGTACAAGGGAGGCCCGCTGGGACAGCCGTATCCATAGCAACAGAGGATTATAATTTCTGTGGATGAGCCAGGGAGCATCGGTTACATAAGGCAGTGGGTCTTTGAGGCATCTCTGATGTTGCTGTGCTTGAGTAATCTCTTTGGGCCACAACCTCAGAGCTGTGGGATTGCAGAAAGTCTTCCACTTTATATGAAGTATGTGTATATATATATATATATATATATATATATATATATATATATATATATATATATATATATATATATATATATAGTAAAATTGTTACCTACTACTGACTATTTCCCTTCTTTAGTTGAGTTTTTCCATGTACTGCTACTTCATAACGCAAGACCACCACATCTTGTAAATGTTGTACTTTGACTGCACTAGGCCTACTCGATAAACCCCGTAGTAGTAGTAGTAGTAACTATTTAATGTAGTGTAATGTAATTAACAATAAAACAGACATTATAGTCAAATCAGTGAAATAATTCAAATGATTCAAAACCTATGACCCTCAGAAGAACCGTTTGCATCTGGAAAATGAAGGTGATAAAATGTTAAAGCACCTACAATTAAAATCTAATGATAAAAGAGACATTTTTATAGGTTCTTTTCAGTAATATTTTGAATGCATGGCTTTTGCTTACAAATAATTTGTAAACTGATACAGACCACATTAATCTCTCGTTACAGCCCCTGGACAGTGTTTATTGGTGTTGTTTCCCATTTGTACTATTATTTAACAAATAAAATCAAACCTAATTTGTGACAATAGTACTAATCTTATTTTCAGCTATACAAAAAGTAACTACTAATGACCACAATGGATAAAGTCTCATATTCACAGACGTAGGTCATTGTCCAAAAGAACAGTTTATACTTGTGCTGTCAGGGAACACAGATTGCTCTTCCACATCTGCATCTGTATTGTTTGTCTATTGGCTTTTGCTGACGCAGGCGTGCATAAAACACTGAAATGTGTGTATACGCTTGTGTGTGTGAGTGAGTGTGTCCAGAGCAGTGATGTCAAAGCAGGGATTAGATTGGCTTATATTGCCCAGAGCAGCACATTTGCAATTCAGTGAACATCACCCTCAGGTTGCCAAATTGCTGATTATTAGTTTAACTATTTTGCGTCCAGCAGAGCAGCCCTCACCTCCTTCTACTTCATTTTTATGTCTGCCATGAGCAGCTATAAATCCTCCGATTTGGAGCGGGATGCTTTGCACCAAAGTACCTTACATGGCTCTGACTAAAAACACAGATTCTGAGTAATGATGTTCCAAAAATACACTGTGTTTTTGGCGGGCAACTGAAAGAGGACCAGCAACCAGGCTACAAAGTCAACAGGCTAGCGTATAAGGCCTGCGCAAACTACCGCCCTGCTACCACAGCAGACACATCACACACAGGCTGTGGACCAGACCACTTGCAGTACACACACAACTGGCTGTTAGTGGTTTGAGAAGGGAAGCTGTCGTCTCACCCAACACAGTCCCACATGAGTCAGATGCAACATGCAGACAAAGCAGGCAAACCTCAGTGTTATAAAGAAGCTTTGCTTTCTTTTTGAAACAGAAAACACTTGTAAAATATCCCAGGGCATTCAAACACGTGCAAATGGAACATGAGTTGGTGGGATTAGGTGAATTAAACAATCTTCTGGTATGTTTGCTTTTATTCAAAAACGAGACGCATAATCTTTCCAGAATTCCATGAAACTGGAGCGTTTAAGGGCGAAAAGAGAGCAAAAAGGAGCCATAAAGAGTTCTTGTTAAAAAGAAGCAGAGTCAAGGCTTCTTACAGTCGAGCCAGTTAGTCTAAAACTTTCCATCAAAGCCTTGCTGAGCTGCATGGAGTAATTGCCCCTCACACAGCAACAGCTCCCAGGCCTTATTATTGATACTGTTTGTGTGTGTGTAAGTGAAGGTGCGTGATTTGCACACACACACACATACACACACACAGAAGACGCCAGGGTCAGACAACAGTATGTGTTTCCACATGTGTGCGCCTATAAAATAGTAGCACCCCAGGATGTGCTTTTCCTACATAAAACCACCTTAGAGGCTTGAAGAAGCAAGAAATGCTGTTATGATCCTGATCTCTGCTGTCCTGATGATGGCAGAGAGGAGCCCACCCAACATGTTGCTCCACAGAGTCCACATAAAAATAGGCAATTCAAAAGACAAGACCGACCTCTAGGAAGCAAAACTCCCACCAGCGCTCAACTGCTGCTACAAATGGAGATGTAGTTTGGTCTGGTTTTGGCCTGGTTCCCGAACCTGGGCTCAGTTCCCTTTAGGAGGTCACGTGTTAAATAATCATGAGATTATAAATAGGAGAAGAAAGAAGCAACACAATCGAACGCCCACTGTGACTTTGCCAGGTGAGCCAAATACTACCGCTTTTTATACAGGTTAGGTTGATGGACATGTCAGATGGACGTGGCCTACAAAAGCCTGCTCATGCAGACAATCTATGCTCAAGACCTTATGTTAGCACTAAATGCTTTAAGGTGGTGAAATGACTTATTTTCTACCATGACTGATGTTTGACTGCATAACTTGGTTGGTCAGACGACTAAATCACAAGCTCTCTGAGGTCAAGCCAGCCATGAACTCTGCTAAATAAATGCATATATTTATGACCCACGGTGCCTTAAGGAGCTGCTAAGCCTGCAAGAATTCCCTAAGTGTAGGTTTTAATGGAGACTTTGAGTGTCTCATGTTGGTCTGACTGCCGTTTCTAGGAAAACAGTGAGTGGTGGTTTTGTTATGAAAATGAAATGATTTAATTGTTTATGATAATATCATCTCCTGGATCAGTATTTGTATCATTCTTTAAAATCAGCTGCTATCCACAGCTGTAGAAAAGTCCCAAAATGTGATTTACTCAGAACAGTACTAACAGTATTAGGGCTTATGTGAATGTGAGTTGAATGGAGCTACACGATGCCCCTAAAATGATAAACACAAAAAAGTTAATAAGCTAAAGCAGCTGTAAATATCTTTATAGTTGGTATCACTTTAATTGTTAAAAAAAAACTTAGTTTATAAATCTGAGTCGCTACATGTACAAACCTAAAGTGTTTTAAACATACATTACAGCCTGATGTTTCCAGTATCTCACCACATCATGACTTGGTTGTATTTTTCCAGGGAAGGATAGAAAGGGAGGGCCAAGGCAACCAGTAAAAATTATTCGGGCATTCAGTCTGCAAACTCTGCCAGCAGCATATAGTAAGAGGCATAAACCAAACCAGAAAATCTGAAGTAGACAAACTGTTAAGTGTCATAAAATATCACTGGCCAGGGAACGTCTGATGGAGGGATTAAGGAGGAGAGGAGACCTGCCTCTAAAATGGAGTAGGGCTTCGCTTAGAATGTAAGCCCTGTGCTTCACTGCAGACTAATGAAAACACAAGTGTGAGCGTCACTGTGGGGAACGTCAGACCTCTAGCTCTTCTCATGAACGACATTCATCCAGCATACAGAGGTCAAAAGTCAACAGCCCTGAAATGGATCAAATTCAGACCTGGAAGCTGAAAAGCTTTGTTCTGTCATATAACATTAGGGTTAGAAAACTAAAATAAAATGATTTCAAACAAACGTTTCAGTATTTTAATAAATATGGTATAATACAGCCAATTTAATTAATAGTGTACTGTACTACTAGACTACTTCCTGGTTCTTACCAGTAATGTAGGTATTGCCACCAGAGAAGAAAGCAATCAGGTTATAAATATAAGATTTACCTAATTACTAATTAATAACTATGTTATGAGCTATGTGACATTGTAACAGTGAACAACTACGTGCAAAATTAGAGTAGTACAGAGATCTCATGTTGACATGTTGCTGTAACGTAAACTACAGTTTTGTGTAACTACACCTGGCAGCGGCACAGCAGAATGAGGATGACTCACATGAGGCCAGACTCTAATTTACTGGCCAATGCAGAGAAAACCACCAGGCGTTACGCGTCAATCATTTCAGGCGTAGGTATGAGAAGAAGTCGATCCTAGTGAGAAAGTCATCTCAGCCAAGTAGAAAGGAACCTGTTGCAATCGCACAACAGGAAACAAGTCACAGTGATATTTTAGGAACAAGTGAGTGGATGTGTTTTTTTTGCCAACGTAAGAAGTTTTGCTTCCCAAAGAAAATACTAAAATAAAACAGAGAAAACGCCACACACTCGTCTTTACTCTACAAACACAAAACATAACAATACAACAATAATTAATTAATATAAATAAATATTAATAATAATAATAAAACAATAATTAAGAATTACATTCACAAAAGTATAGTGCATTTAGCCACATAGTGTACTTTTAAAAACAATTTTGAAATAGTATCTGCAGGTTCAGTATATTAATACAAAACAAGGATTAAACTATGATGTGTAATTATGAATTAAGTTTCCACAAAGCTACAACATTGGTAATGTTACACACTAATACACATTAGTAGTAACAGTACCACAAAACAGAAATGACACTTACTTATGTTGGATGCTAATTCTAGTACTTTAGTTTTTGTAGACACAATATTTAAAACGCCTTTCCTTACCTTAACACGGATATTGCTGAAGTAGAATGATTCAGTAGCGAGTAAGTAGCTCTAGCGCCAAAACTGATTCATTAAAGCTGATTTAAAAAGGATAATTATCGCTGATAGGCGTTCAAACTTCTTTGTGCCTGACGCATAACCTGGATGAGCGCGTTGTCAGTTTGTGCAACAGCGCCATCTTGTGAGCGTTCATTTAAACAGATAACGGGAACGTTTGTTCTACGTCATCATAATGCGACTCGTTCGCCGCAACATGTGAGGAAAACATGGAGAGACTGTTGTTTTGACATTTAATAACTAATTATTTGTTTTCATCAGACACGAAACGCGACATTTATGAGGAAAAGTACAACCTTTGCTTACGTTTCGACTCCGAAAATAGCTGAAAGTGTGTTAGCGTAAAGTTAGGTTAACCAACTTCACCACACGGTTATTTTTTGGTTGTTTTACTAGCTTTAAGCTTACGCCATGGATAACACCGAGGATAACACGATTGAGCTTCACGGAGATGAGGAAGTTATTGAAGTCATTGACCTAAACGAGACGGAGCCTTGTCCTGGTGTGTAGAAAATACAAGTCGTCACTTCTGGCAACGTTGACCCCTGCGATATGTGTATTTGGCATTTATATTTGAGCGTAGCTGAGGGATAGGACGTTTAACATTTCCATTACCTTCCTTCCATCTTCAGATGATTTGGCTGATGACTTGGGGGATGTTGACTTTGAGGACCCCGGTAATGCAGAAGATGACAACGAAGGCTGGGAGACCGAGGATGAAATGGAAGCTGAAACCGAGATAGATGACAGTGATGTCACCTTCTCTAAACACACTGGTAAAGTCGCACCTTATATTAGAGCCATTGCTACCTAACGAGGTCATTGGGTTTAAGTTTTGCTGTCTTCTCCTCTGACCAGGCTCAGTATTTTGTGTGAGTTTGGATCCTGCGACAAACAGCCTGGCTGTAACAGGAGGAGAGGATGATAAGGCTTATGTGTGGAGAGTGAGTGATGGAGAAGTTCTACTGGAGTGTACTGGTGAGTGTTGAAGGGTTTGTGTTTACACAGTGTGTTTGGATCTTTAATTTAAAACTGTATGATCAGGTTATATAGTGAAGCTCTCCAAAGAAAATGTAATGTAAAATACACCTCACAACTTCACAGAGAATACAACTAACCGAAACCCTAAATATGGATAAACATCAAATCCAGACGTGTGTGATCTCCACAGGTCACAAAGACTCTGTGACGTGTGCTGTGTTTAGCCATGACTCCTCCATGGTGGCTTCTGGTGACATGAGCGGCACGATTAAAGTTTGGAAAGTGGAAACCAAAGAGGAGATCTGGTCTTTTGAAGTTGGAGATTTGGAGGTGAGGGCTTCAGCACTGTATCGGCCTGGCTGTGTGCTTGTGTGTTTATATTGTGCATCTGTAAGTACTTGTGAAATGTTTTACTGGGCCTGAAGGAATTTATGAGGACACAAGAGGATGATTGCTCAGGCTGAGAATTTGTGGCTGTGAGGAGGAAATGAGTGATCAGACGCTCTCCCTATGCAAAGCAACAACTGCTGAGTTGCACACAATGTATAATAATTCCAACATCTGCTCACTGGCCACAAATAATCTGTGTAATAATGGGTGTCTATGTGTGAAGTAGCTCTTAATACATGGCTGTCTGCCGTGCTTCCTCCTCAGTGGTTGGAGTGGCATCCCGGCGCTCCAGTGCTGCTCGCGGGAACGGACGATGGCAGCGTGTGGATGTGGAAGATCCCTGCAGGGGACTGTAAAACCTTCCAGAGTCCTGGATGCCAGGCCACCAGTGGCAAAGTCTTACCTGATGGTGAGAGATGAGAACACTTATTTTAAAATGAAAGGGGTTTTACAGGATGCTATGAAGTATTCAAACCTACAAGTAAAAAAATATACATTTTATTTTTATATGTTTGTTTGTCTATATGTTTCCTGCTTTTTAACAACTTTAATCATCAGGTTTTTGTGTAGGTAAATATTTGCCTAATGCTGTTTTCTGCAGGTAAACGCGCTGTGGTGGGTTATGAGAACGGAACTGTACGCGTGTGGGATTTGAAGCACAGCAACACCATCCATGTTATTAAAGGCAAGTTTGAAAGTTCGAACATGTCATTTCATCTTCCTATTACCAGAGCTTTGGGACTGTAATAGAAAAAAACATCTATTAGAAAGCATTTAAAAAAGAAAATAGGCAGGAGAGTTTTTTTCTCTAAATAACAGCATGTTAGACAAGGTAAAGCTCTGGAGGAAATTCCCTCTGCTCTGCTGTTCCAACTCCCCATTATTGTGTAATGGAAGATGGAAGAGACATAAAAGAAATTTATTTCAGAGAGTATTCATAATTGTGCACACTTCAAATTAATAAACAGTTTCTCATAAATGTAGATTTTGTAAAATGTAACTCCTTTGGGATTTACCCCTTCAGGGGTCGCCACAGCGACTGATTTGAATGATAGATTTGACAAGTCTTTTACACCAGATGCCCGGCCTGACCCCTCTCTGAGGGGATTGAACCCACGACCTGGGCGACAGGCGCGTGATGTGCCTTATATGGATAGTTTATCTCACTATTCCAGACACATTAAATATAATAAATTAACTAAGTCTGTTAAAATGTTTTGGGACATAAATATGTCCTGGATTGTGAGATGTTGAATGATTGATGTTAAAAATACAAAATTTAAAATTATACGAAAGTGAGAGTTGAATGCTTTCTAAAGCAACTGAATGCTGGTTTACAAATCTAGTTACTGTAAGTCACTTTTGAAAGCTTGTCGTTTTACAGGTCAGGACGGACACCAGGGGGCGCTGACCTGTCTGGCATGCAACAAAGACGGCTCTCTGGTCTTGACGGGATCAGTGGATGGATGCGCAAAGGTCATCAACACCACAACGGGCAAAGTGGGTGCCAGAGTGATGTACTGAACATTAGAGCAAAACGTTTTGTGTGGTTTCCTTTTGAGCATGAACCATGTCTCTGTGAAGGTGGTTGGAGCATTTTCTGTGGAGGGAGGAAAACCAAAAGGTTCAAGAGATGAAGAAGAATCCAACTCTGTAGAGTCTGTGGGATTCTGTGACATGTGAGTTGTGAAGCATTGTAAAATGTTGCAGCTGCATTAGATTTTAGGTTGAGACAAAAAAAGACATTACTCAGTCTAATCCAGCTGTGAGTGTTTATTTAAATCAGAATCAGAAGTGGATCATTATTAGATCTTCTCTCCGCTCTTGTCCTTCTCAGCCTCCCTCTCGTAGCTGTGGCGTACCTGGATGGGACTCTGGCCGTATACGACCTCTCAACACAGAACCTGAGGCACAGGTGTCAGCATGAGGTAATGTCACGGTGATTGTGAGCAAACTAGATATGGTTAGAAGTGAATCAGTGGTTAGAGCCTAATTCTTTACAGCTCTCACCTGTCAAACTCTCCGTGTTGGTTCAGGCTGGCATCGTTCACCTGCAGTGGGAGGAGTCTTCTTCTGTGGTGTCCACCTGCAGTTTAGATGGTGCGCTGCGTTTGTGGGATGCTCGCTCTGGGAACCTGGTGTCTGAGTATCGTGGCCACACTGCAGAGATCCTGGACTTCACCATCAACAGGTACGGCATCATGGCAGGCAAATATATGTTTGATATATGAATCTCTTGACTTGAGTCTAACTGTCCTGTGTATCTTCCAGAGAGGCGACTCTTGCTGTAACTGCCTCAGGAGACAACCAGGCGAAAGTCTTCTGCCTCCAAAGACCTGATCGGTAAAAAAAAGAGCCAGAGGACACATGTCGAGCTATTTCTGGAGAAACAGCAGAGACATTGAATAATGAGACTTTTTGTGTTCCCCGACGTTGGAGAACATGTTTCCCCACCTTCTAAGGATTTTAAAATATTATTATTTCTGACCTGCTTTAGTTGAACTGTAGCATTCAAAAGATAACGTTTTTGTTTTAAACAGTATTTAAGTTGTGCTTTATTGGCAGCACAACTTAACTGAAAGAAGAAAAGCAAACCCAGAGCAGATCACAGCAGATGACAACAAACAGTTGACCACATTATCCTAGGTACAAGACGACCTGGAGAATAAACAGAGAAATTCAAGTGTGATGCATTATAGTGTCCTGCCTGTGACTTCCTCTTCTGACTTTCTTTCTTTAATGACTGTCCAGACTAAAATATTCAAAATCAGTTTTTCCTTTGCAGGCGTATGTGAGTCTTCCAAGTCTCATTCAGGAGATTCTCTTCTTTGCCAAACCTTCAATGTAATTCAAATGTAAATAGGAAATAGTAATATTATGCTTTGTTCTGGGAAGCCATTAAAATTCATATTCAACAATGTCTGTGTTACAGTATCTGACTAATCCCTATTCCTACAACACTTGAAATTAAATCTGGCGGTTCATCTATTTCTGACTTTGTGTAATACTTAAGCTTTGACTCACTAAAGTGAGACTTTGTGAGACGAGATCTTTTTAATTCGAGTGGTGCTTACCGTGTTTAGTCTGCACTTTTCATGCAGTTAATTCAGATGTGTTTTAGCAGATCTGAATAAAGGGAGATGAGTCAGATACTCCAGGACGTAGATCTCCAGATACGATTAAAGGTAGAACAGAGGTGGTGAGTTCTTAGCTGGTGATTTAGTATCTGCCTTTTAGTTTTTTATAATATAATATAACAAGTTGCTTATCAAAGGCTGGGTTGCTTCAGCGCTAAGCAGTAACTTTTAGATGACAAAAAAAGCTCTTGATGTGTTTTATATCAGTATAAGTTATAAAACCACCTCCATTGGTCACAGAGCAAAACTTAAAAATAGCAGGGCCCAAATAAGATCGTGTTTTATTGCCATGTGAAGCAGAAGTTTCACATGTGGCCAAAGCTCCCCAAGGGACCGCAGTGACCAGAACACACTACTTTAAACACGCATCACGTATCCTCTGGCCTGAGTCATAAACCAGTTTGTTGTATGGGTTTTAGGCCAGACCATCTTCCTTGTCTTCCCGGATGAGATTCACGTTTTCAGATCAGGGTGCTGCAGCGTAGAGGTGCAGTTCCCCAGGTGACGAGCACTGACTGGTGTTTGGTTTCGTGTGACTGGATCAAAGAATACTATGTTTCAGAGTCTTATAAACAGGTTGTGGCTTCCGTCCAACCACATGCAGATTGATGAAGTGGATGAAGGATGCTTGTCCCTGTTGCTTCCTTCAGCCTAGTTCAGTATTGACAGATAACACAGTTGTTATTACAGTTGTTGAGCTCTCATGACACCTGCAGTTGCTGGAAGAAGCACTTTTGACACATAATTTCCCGACCCCCATTACTTACAATGAGGAAAACCAGTAGCTGAGCCGTCCCACGTGCAGATCCAGGGGCCGTTAGGAGGACCGTGACCGTGTATGGTCACACAGCGAATACAGGCTTCAGACACTATTCAGGTTGAACATCTACCTGACACATACGTATGCGCATGGTACGGAGGGAGACCCTGTTAAATGTAAAGTGACAACTGCTGAACTCCACTGGTTTGCTGCTCCAGGAGCAGCGCAGCAATGACTCACTGCTGCTCACTGTATACTTAGAGCTCCGTGTACCATCACTTGCGGTAATGGACAGTGGATTTGGGGATGAGTCCCCGGAGCTTTGATCGCTTACCCACACCTCGACGAAGACCAGACTCCCGGTGACCTGCCGCTCGGGTCCGTTCCGTCAACTCTATTGTTGTTCTCCTGGCTGATGGCCAGGGAGAAGACAAACAACGGCATCCTGTGCACAAGTGCTTCTTCCTTGTACCTTTATTTTGAGCTCACGCAGTTACTGCACGTGTCTAAAAGTGCACTTGAACGGCAGCAGGTAAACTCAGAGGATTTCAGAGGGCGTTATGTGATATTAGTCTGTGGATGTTTTTTTAGCTTTAAGTAAAAGCTGTGCGATGTTTGACTCCTACTCTGAATTGCAACCTTTGGCACAGTCGCTTCAGACGATGCTCAACCACAATAGTAAGCAGTAGAAAATAGCATCTGTTAAGTGGCGTTCAGTGGCAGCAGGACATTTCCCCCCATCAGTCACCGCTGCGTGTTTGGCCACAAAGGTCAGCTCGTAAGGCTTCGATTGGCCAGAAGGATCATCGCCTTCAGCCCGTGATGAGGTTAGAGCCCGATCTATTAAACTGCAGCTCACATTTTCTGCCGGCTGCTTCACTGACAACAGATGCCAAACCAATTGGCTGAGCAGAGACAAACAGGTGGCGCTGCCAAGGTAAACATGTGTGGTGGAAGATGAGGCCAGTGACAAACACATTAACGACACATCTGCTCTATAAAAAACGACTCAGGGAACAACATTTCTTAGACAACTTTCAGTTGTTTTGAAGATAAAAGCACTACCGGTGGGTCACAGAAAACTCAAATACTAAATAGCAGAAGTGTTTATTGTATTATTCGTATGTATGTTTGCATATGATTCAGTGCTGTGCAGAAGCAGCTTCTCCATCTCTGTCTTTGTAATGTGAAGATGCTGTGCTCGAGGGTCCATCGTTTTGTCTCTGCGTAACGTCTCTCCAGATGTTTTCAGCCTCAGGAACGCGTCTGTTTAAAAGAAGTTATCTGACTGGATTTTCATCTCTACCAGCAGCACGTCTGCTCCAGACTATTAGTGAAGGCTGGCAAAAACAAGGTCTTCCATCCCACACGCGTGACATCTGTTATGAATCCAGATATATACTATATGTATATATGAAGAAAGAGAGGGCGCCTTTGTTTTTACCTACTTACAGTGTAGCCTGGATTCTTTAAAGAGTTTAATGCTGAAAACTACTTTTGATTCTTGATTCGACTGAGATCTTGAGGTCAACGCCCCAAATTCATTGTTGATCTTCTCAAACTGTTCCTTTGCGTATACAGTAGGTTGGTGGAGGCCACAGACAGACATTTGCTTTCCTCCCGTTGCTCATCTTGGTGCAGTGTCACACACTACTGCATGATGTCAACCTGGAACACTGACTCATACTCAAGCTGCAGTTTTTCAAGTAAACCGAGGGGTTGATGGATGACAGAGGAAAGAAAGAGGATGAGAAAATGATGAAGTAGGTCGAGGGTCAGTGGGTCTCCGTTAAGTGAGCGGAGACCCTACACCCTCCGCTCAGGAAGAGACAGACAGTGCAGCTGCTGCCTGCTCCTCCTTCAGAGCGCACTTCCCCTTTAAAGTATCAGAGGGACACGCTTTACATCAGGCTGCTCATTCTGCATCTGTGGTAAGGTTGTGAAAAGACAAGACGAGTAAAAACGTCTTTGGAGAAAGAAGAAGCTGCTGTAGTTTGTGATGGAGTCCGCACTTCGTTACTGCTTCTGCTCATGGACGTGACATGCAGGTGAATCTGTCACGAATATCAAGAGAGATATTATTTATAGCTTTAATCTACAGAAGGCATGACTCAACTCATTAAAAGGTAAAGTTTTTTTTTATTTGTTTCAAAAAGTTTCATACTAATCCATTATGTATTTGTAGTGCTTTGTTAAATGTGTCACTGAATTACAAAAAGAGGTCTGATAAGTACATTAAATTTTATTTTGAGAAAACAATGATTAAAGTTACAGGAAAAAAGTTAATTGAAGTAAAAAGTTTCAAAATAAAGCTGATTTACATTTAGTCAGAGGTGTTAGTTTCTGCATCAGGACTTAAACACCACAAACTACATTTCACTGAGCTTTACTAGTGATGATAAAAAGTCAGCCATAGTTTGGAGTTCACGCAAACACATGTGATTCATCTAAACTGGGCAAAAAATGTGGATCAACTGTCAGTTCAGCGTGTTCTTGCCTCAAATTTCCACAGCTTTTTCTTGAATTTTTACCCCTAATGTTTTGTTGTATGAATAAATTCCTGGATGCACTTTAGGAATTCTGGTTACACTCAGTGGGAATAAACATCTAACCCCCCCTTCGTTTCTTCTCACAGTAAAGTGCCACTGGGAGTCTGACACAGGGTCTTTGTGTTGATCAGTTCTCGCTGGTGATGCTTCAGCTTCTCTGCAGGGCAGCTGCACCTTGACCTGGACCTGGACCTGCTGCAGATGAGCAGGACTCACCCCATCGCACCCAAGATGGATGCTCTTCTCTCCAGGGAGCGTCTCATCTACACCATCACCGTTCCGCTGTCGACCTCCATCATCCTGGCCAATCTGATCATCATTCTAGGCATCACCTGGAACCGCCAGCTGCACAACACGCCCAACTTCTTCTTCCTGAGCCTGCTGGTGGCCGACATGTGTACAGGCGTGGCCCTGCCCTTCATTCCCTTAATGGGCCTGAACCGAGAGCTGCGCTTCAGCTCCTGTTTGGTGGCTCACGTTTTCCCCAACTTCCTCTTCCTGGCGTTCCTGTTCAACCTCGTAATGGTTCACTATGAGCGCTACATTTGCATCGCCGACCCGCTTCATTACAACACCCTGTGGATGCACCGCAGTTTCCCTCTGGCATTGCTGGCGGTGTGGGTGCCGCCGCTGCTCTACGCGTGTCTCCCTGCGTTCGGCTGGAATAACTGGAAGGGCCCAGATTGGAACGGCTGCTGTGCAAATAGCCAAAAGCTGGTGCCACTTTCAAACTGTTCAGCAAATGCAACCACCTGCTGCTCCTACAGGCGAGTGTTCCCCAAGGCGTTCATCTACCTGGAGGTGTACGGCCTGGTTCTACCTGCGATACTCACCATCGCTGGCATGACCGGCCGTGTTCTGTGGATCACGCGAGGCCAGCTGAGGGACATCTGCCGCCTCCACCGCTCGGTGGAGCGCGGCACCCAGGCGTCGGACCAAGAGCAAAGGCTGAACCTGCGGTACACTCGCTGCGTGGTGGCCGTGTCGCTGACCTTCCTGGCGTGCTGGGTGCCCTACCTCATTTACCAGCACATCTGCGTGGCATTTCTGATCAGCGAGACCACGTGGAGCTCCACCACCCAGATTGTGCTGTCCTGCACTAGCATTGGCAGCATGTCTGTGGTGCCAGTGGTGCTGGGCCTGGCTAACAGGCAGTATACAGAGCCTGCACGCGAACTGCTGCAGAAGGTCCGAGACAGATGGAGCAGAAGGAAGCATGGATCAGATGACGTGGCACTCTGAGAAAATTCTTCTTCTTCTTCTTCTTCTTCTTCTTCTTCTTCTTCTTCTTCTTCTTCTTCTTCTTCTTCTTCTTCTTCTTCTTCTTCTTCTTCTTCTTCTTCTTCTTCTTCTTCTCCTTCTTCTTCTTTTTCTTATTTTGTTTTTGAGTTTTGTTAATGTTCTTAAAAAAGGTAAAATTTGTTTTTTGTCTTCTGATATTTTCAAAGAAAGGTGGTCCAATAAAACTACTATTGTATCAGTGTTGTACGTTTGTTATAAAGCTCTGTATATTCTTGCTTCTTTGTGTGTTGCCTGCTCTGGATCAGTTCAACCAGTTGTAGGTTTTCTCCATCTGTCACCCCCTGCCTGCAGTGTTTACTCCTATGTCCCTTGCTAGTGTTTATCTACATACTGGTATGCAGGCTAAAGGATGCTCCCACAGTCTGTAATACATCTTCCAGACATGGTGAGATTATGAGGTATCTTCACACAAACACTGCTTCTTAAATTCCTCCTAAGATTAAAACTTAATTTTTACTTTTTAAACTTTATTAACTGTATTTGCTGCATGAAAGATATTGATTTGGGAATGGATCAAATACACAAACAATGTGCTGCATCCACAATCAGTGTTGGTGGAAAAGAAGCAGCGACCTGAGGAGGTGGAGACCATTCTAATCAAATAAAGTGCAAAGCAGGTCTGAACTGCAAAAGGACATTAGGAGAAATGGGATATCATCATGAGGTCACAACACACAGCGAACAACGCTTGTATGTTTTGTTTGTGTTTCTTTGCAAAGCCACAGCATCGGAAGATCATGTACTTTTGTGTCAGAGGAAGACCGAGGAGAACCGGGAGAAGAGAGCGAGGGAAAACAGAACGAGGCCGTCGGACAGCAGTTATTTGATGTCTTAACTATGAAGCACACAAAACACAATGAAACATTTGCTCTAATTTGATAGGAAAATTATAGCAGACCTATCTCTTTATAATGCTATTAGCTGGTGCTAGCAGCCGATTAGCAAAGTACAAATACATTTCTATATTTTTTGCTTTGCTTTCCTTTTTCCTGATGTTGCCATCGCTTGGTATTGCCACATCCACCACTACGGCTTTCCTCTGTTCTTTATCCACCACCACAATGTCTGGTTGGTTCGCCATTACCATTCTGTCTGTCTATATATCTATATATATATCTATATCTATATCTATATCTATATATATATATATATATATGTATATATATGTATATATATGTATATATGTATATATGTATATATATGTATATATATGTATATATATGTATATATGTATATATATTTGTAATTTGTTATTGTTGCATTATTTGTGTTTGTTGCAAAACAAGCAAATAAGTTGTAACTGTAACCGTGTTTAAGTTTGATACATTTTATTTTAGTCCCCTGACAACACTATTCAATATTTGAGGTACAAAAGTGCAGATGTGTATGAAAGAAAGAGAACAATTCCAAAGATCAAGCATTTTTTCAAGCAAGCAATTCCCTTTACCAATCTTGTCCAGGTTGCAGGACACAAAACACTGACAAGGATCATGTGTTTTGGTTCCAAATACCTTTCAAAGCACACAGTTGCTCCCCAGTATCTAGCTGCTTCCCCTAAGTGAAATACCGCAACTCTTTGCAAACAGAAACATAAACCAAATGTCTCCTACTACACACACAGATTGAAGCATTGATTAAGACCCTGCCAATAAGCACAAAAGCACAGAGACAAATATGAATATTTAAAGGTTGGCTCAGTGATTCAAGTTCAGTTTAACTTAATTTATCCTAATTGGATGTTTTAAATTCACATTTTATGGATTATAATTTAATGCTATAGTCAGATTATTGATGGACCGATCCGGTTAGTCTTCAGTGTAAAAAGATTTTTTGGACACAACTCTGCCTGACTCTACATTCATCCGGATCAGCAGGCGTTTCTTGACGACAGGCTGCTCCTCTGGGGAACCGGTAAGAGGCGGGGTAAGAGCGGTGGCCGAGGCGTTGGAGGGATCTGGGGTTTGGGGCGTCTTTGGCTTCACTGGCAGGGGTTGTTCCTCTGGGGAACCGGCACAAGGCGGGGGAGGGGCGTTGTTTGAGGCGTTGGACGGATCTGGGGCTTGGGGCGTCTCTGGCTTCACTGGCAGGTGTTGTTCCTCTGGGGAACCGGCACGAGGTGGGGGAGGGGTGGTGGCCGAGGCGTTGGAGGGATCTGGGGCTTGGGGCGTCTCTGGCTTCACTGGCAGGTGTTGTTCCTCTGGGGAACCGGCACGAGGTGGGGGAGGGGTGGTGGCCGAGGCGTTGGAGGGATCTGGGGCTTGGGGCGTCTCTGGCTTCACTGGCAGGTGCTGCTTCTCTGGCTGTTGCTTCGATGGCAGGCGAAGGTCTGCGTGCAAGTAAGGACTTGGATTGGTTGGTTTGTTTTTAGAAATCTGAGCGAAAGAGAGTTTGGATTTTAGTGAGATGCAGCACATGAACTGGTTAGTAGAATTAGATGTTTTTTGCCTTTATTTTCAACAGTATTCAACAAAAATGGTTCTCACTTGCATTGCGTGGGCCCTGCTTCACACCATCATATCTTCACAGCAATGGAAGAGAGACAGTGGTTAGTGTTAATGCATCATTTGCCCAAAGAGACTGCGCCGACATCCCCGCCGCTCACGTACCTCGCCTCCTCGCCCTCCAGCAGCTTGCGGTAGGTAGCGATCTCCATGTCCAGCTTCAGCTTGAGGTTCAGCATCTCTTGGTAATCACGGATCAGTCCAGCATAGTCCGTCTTGGCCTGTTTCAGCGCCTCCTTCAGTTGGTCGATGCCTTTGCGGGCCTCTTCCACGTTCACGTCAGTTTCTTTCTGAACATCATCGATTTCCTTCTTCAGAGAGACTTCCTGAAGAGACGCAGAAGAAAGGCGCAGTAATAAGTAAGTGTTTGAATGGTCACTATGTGTGGCTATCCGTAAACACTATGTGTGTCTGTCTCATCCCAACCTTTCTTGTGAGAGATTCCAGTTCCCCAGTGAGCCAGTGGATTTGGCGCAACAACTCCGAGATCATCCTCTTTATATCACGCACACCCTCCTCCTGCTGCTCAGTTTTATTGACCATGACATCCATCTAAGTAGGGGAAATGTTTTAAAGGTCAGTTCTAAAAAGACCTAAAGATCATAACTTGGGAACAAAGTGACATTTCTTGTGTGTGGACCTGGTCACCTTTTTCTTGTACCAGCGCTCAGCTTCCTCCCTGGACTGGACGGCCATGTTGGCATATTGAAGCTCGGTACTCTGAATGACGTCGCCCATGTCCAGAGAGCGCTTGTTGTTGTTGGGTAAGACCACGTGCTTGTTCTGGATCTGAGACAGCAGCTCCCTGATCTCCTACACAAATCAGACAATAGGAGACGAAAGTGGGGAGTCATTGTCGTGACATCAATAAAACCTGAACGAAGTAAATAATGCCCCCGTTATTACCTCATCAAAGGCATTCCTGAGAAATTCCAACTCATCCACCAGGTCATCCAGATCCAGCATCAGCTGGACATGCTCCAGTTGGCTGTTGTCTAGCTCCTTTTAAATGCACACACACACACACACACACACACACACACACACACACACACACACACACACACACACACACACACACACACACACACACACACACACACAAGGATGATTTCAGACTATGAACAACAAATTGTTTGTCTGAGGTTCTTTATGTTTCTGAATGACCAAGATTAAATTACCTTTTTGGCAAGAATACAATCGTTCTCCAGATCATATTTCTTTTTTTGCTCCTCTTCCAACCTAACACAACATGAAAAACAAAAATGATTAGTGACAGAAAGGACATAACTGACATGTTTGAAATTCTTCTGGACGTATTTTGTGCTTGCTACAGAAAACACAAGTGTGTGTACAATGCTCCCAATATAAAACCCTCTCCCATGTTGTTGTTGTTCTTTTTCATACATATACAGTAATAAAGCAACGACATATCCAGAGCTCATCGAGCTCCATGGTGAACATCTGACCTCTTCTTGGTATCGTCCTTCTCCTTTATGTTTCGTTCCCGCTCATCCTTCAGCTTCTCTTGTTCGCGGAGCAAGTTCTCAACCCTCTGCTTCAGGTCGTTCTTGTGCTGCTTTGCAAGGTCGTCGACCTTGCCCGTGTACACCTCGTACTCCTTGAGGATCTCAAGCTCCTTCTCAAGCCTTGTTTTCTCATCCTCCAGATTTTTCACCTAAAACCGAGACAACAGACAATGTCTTGAAGCTGCACATGGAAAAGAAGCAAATGGAAAACACAGGCGCAGTATTAATGCTAAGCTCAGCTATAATATGATTATATAGTAGTAGTAAAATTATTTATGTTTTATATTTTTGTTTTTGGTGTCACCCAGTGTGTCTGGACCACAGCGTTCACAGTAATAGCTTTCAGTTTTGCCATTGTCCACCAGGTGGTGTGAATGCTCCTCCATTCATTTTGAAGTCAAGCCTCACAGGAGACTTTCTGTCCTTAGGTCACAGAATTATATGTGACAGAGAGAAGCTGGTTTGTCTTGAACAAGTCTTAAACACAGGTCTAATTTAACTTCACTGGACCTGGATTTAAATTTAAACAGGGGAATAACCAACATAAATGAACTGTTTTACATTAAACATTTCAAAATCAGAATGCAGAATATTAATATTGTATTGCTTCACTGAAAAACGTTTTCCAAAACGTTTATACGTAAATAAGTTTATAAAGCTGACTAATTATACGGGTAATAACTTAATTTTTTGTTTAGTTTTTTTGTGTACACTTAAAACGTTATTTACGGTTTTCTGCATAATTATTCTTATAATAAACGTAAAACAAACCTTGTCAATCAGCTTGACGAACTTGTCGTTCAGTCCAACCAGGGCCTTCTTCTCCTTGTGTTTGTCCGACGTGTCCACACTCTTGGCCGGTCCCGAACTACTCGGGGTGTAGGACTGGCTGCTGAATCCTCTAGAATTAGACATAGTGACAGGTAAGAAAGCAGGAACAGACTACAGGTCGCGCAGGTGAGCGTCGAAGGCAAGGAACTCCTACGCATCCCCGTCTTTTAAGGTGGACTCGGACCACCCCTGACCTGCCTCACTCTCACATCCGTCCAATCAAAGGAGAACTAGTGGAATTTTCTAAGGAAAAAATGAAAGAATCTTGATGAAATACTTGATTTTCGACCTCATACCAGTTGGTCCGGTTCTGGTGCTGGGCACCGGCAGCCAATGGCATCGTCTGGGCGGAATCGTGCGCGAAGATATAAGGACGACCCGCGCCCTGGACCTCCACCAGGCGCCCCGTCAACCTGATCCGGTTAGTCTTCAGTGTAAAAAGATTTTTTGGACACAACTCTGCCTGACTCTACATTCATCCGGATCAGCAGGCGTTTCTTGACGACAGGCTGCTCCTCTGGGGAACCGGTAAGAGGCGGGGTAAGAGCGGTGGCCGAGGCGTTGGAGGGATCTGGGGTTTGGGGCGTCTTTGGCTTCACTGGCAGGGGTTGTTCCTCTGGGGAACCGGCACAAGGCGGGGGAGGGGCGTTGTTTGAGGCGTTGGACGGATCTGGGGCTTGGGGCGTCTCTGGCTTCACTGGCAGGTGTTGTTCCTCTGGGGAACCGGCACGAGGTGGGGGAGGGGTGGTGGCCGAGGCGTTGGAGGGATCTGGGGCTTGGGGCGTCTCTGGCTTCACTGGCAGGTGTTGTTCCTCTGGGGAACCGGCACGAGGTGGGGGAGGGGTGGTGGCCGAGGCGTTGGAGGGATCTGGGGCTTGGGGCGTCTCTGGCTTCACTGGCAGGTGCTGCTTCTCTGGCTGTTGCTTCGATGGCAGGCGAAGGTCTGCGTGCAAGTAAGGACTTGGATTGGTTGGTTTGTTTTTAGAAATCTGAGCGAAAGAGAGTTTGGATTTTAGTGAGATGCAGCACATGAACTGGTTAGTAGAATTAGATGTTTTTTGCCTTTATTTTCAACAGTATTCAACAAAAATGGTTCTCACTTGCATTGCGTGGGCCCTGCTTCACACCATCATATCTTCACAGCAATGGAAGAGAGACAGTGGTTAGTGTTAATGCATCATTTGCCCAAAGAGACTGCGCCGACATCCCCGCCGCTCACGTACCTCGCCTCCTCGCCCTCCAGCAGCTTGCGGTAGGTAGCGATCTCCATGTCCAGCTTCAGCTTGAGGTTCAGCATCTCTTGGTAATCACGGATCAGTCCAGCATAGTCCGTCTTGGCCTGTTTCAGCGCCTCCTTCAGTTGGTCGATGCCTTTGCGGGCCTCTTCCACGTTCACGTCAGTTTCTTTCTGAACATCATCGATTTCCTTCTTCAGAGAGACTTCCTGAAGAGACGCAGAAGAAAGGCGCAGTAATAAGTAAGTGTTTGAATGGTCACTATGTGTGGCTATCCGTAAACACTATGTGTGTCTGTCTCATCCCAACCTTTCTTGTGAGAGATTCCAGTTCCCCAGTGAGCCAGTGGATTTGGCGCAACAACTCCGAGATCATCCTCTTTATATCACGCACACCCTCCTCCTGCTGCTCAGTTTTATTGACCATGACATCCATCTAAGTAGGGGAAATGTTTTAAAGGTCAGTTCTAAAAAGACCTAAAGATCATAACTTGGGAACAAAGTGACATTTCTTGTGTGTGGACCTGGTCACCTTTTTCTTGTACCAGCGCTCAGCTTCCTCCCTGGACTGGACGGCCATGTTGGCATATTGAAGCTCGGTACTCTGAATGACGTCGCCCATGTCCAGAGAGCGCTTGTTGTTGTTGGGTAAGACCACGTGCTTGTTCTGGATCTGAGACAGCAGCTCCCTGATCTCCTACACAAATCAGACAATAGGAGACGAAAGTGGGGAGTCATTGTCGTGACATCAATAAAACCTGAACGAAGTAAATAATGCCCCCGTTATTACCTCATCAAAGGCATTCCTGAGAAATTCCAACTCATCCACCAGGTCATCCAGATCCAGCATCAGCTGGACATGCTCCAGTTGGCTGTTGTCTAGCTCCTTTTAAATGCACACACACACACACACACACACACACACACACACACACACACACACACACACACACACACACACACACACACACACACACACACACACACAAGGATGATTTCAGACTATGAACAACAAATTGTTTGTCTGAGGTTCTTTATGTTTCTGAATGACCAAGATTAAATTACCTTTTTGGCAAGAATACAATCGTTCTCCAGATCATATTTCTTTTTTTGCTCCTCTTCCAACCTAACACAACATGAAAAACAAAAATGATTAGTGACAGAAAGGACATAACTGACATGTTTGAAATTCTTCTGGACGTATTTTGTGCTTGCTACAGAAAACACAAGTGTGTGTACAATGCTCCCAATATAAAACCCTCTCCCATGTTGTTGTTGTTCTTTTTCATACATATACAGTAATAAAGCAACGACATATCCAGAGCTCATCGAGCTCCATGGTGAACATCTGACCTCTTCTTGGTATCGTCCTTCTCCTTTATGTTTCGTTCCCGCTCATCCTTCAGCTTCTCTTGTTCGCGGAGCAAGTTCTCAACCCTCTGCTTCAGGTCGTTCTTGTGCTGCTTTGCAAGGTCGTCGACCTTGCCCGTGTACACCTCGTACTCCTTGAGGATCTCAAGCTCCTTCTCAAGCCTTGTTTTCTCATCCTCCAGATTTTTCACCTAAAACCGAGACAAGAGACAATGTCTTGAAGCTGCACATGGAAAAGAAGCAAATGGAAAACACAGGCGCAGTATTAATGCTAAGCTCAGCTATAATATGATTATATAGTAGTAGTAAAATTATTTATGTTTTATATTTTTGTTTTTGGTGTCACCCAGTGTGTCTGGACCCCAGCGTTCACAGTAATAGCTTTCAGTTTTGCCATTGTCCACCAGGTGGTGTGAATGCTCCTCCATTCATTTTGAAGTCAAGCCTCCAGGAGACTTTCTGTCCTTAGGTCACAGAATTATATGTGACAGAGAGAAGCTGGTTTGTCTTGAACAAGTCTTAAACACAGGTCTAATTTAACTTCACTGGACCTGGATTTAAATTTAAACAGGGGAATAACCAACATAAATGAACTGTTTTACATTAAACATTTCAAAATCAGAATGCAGAATATTAATATTGTATTGCTTCACTGAAAAACGTTTTCCAAAACGTTTATACGTAAATAAGTATATAAAGCTGACTAATTATACGGGTAATAACTTAATTTTTTGTTTAGTTTTTTTGTGTACACTTAAAACGTTATTTACGGTTTTCTGCATAATTATTCTTATAATAAACGTAAAACAAACCTTGTCAATCAGCTTGACGAACTTGTCGTTCAGTCCAACCAGGGCCTTCTTCTCCTTGTGTTTGTCCGACGTGTCCACACTCTTGGCCGGTCCCGAACTACTCGGGGTGTAGGACTGGCTGCTGAATCCTCTAGAATTAGACATAGTGACAGGTAAGAAAGCAGGAACAGACTACAGGTCGCGCAGGTGAGCGTCGAAGGCAAGGAACTCCTGCGCATCCCCGTCTTTTAAGGTGGACTCGGACCACCCCTGACCTGCCTCACTCTGACATCCGTCCAATCAAAGGAGAACTAGTGGAATTTTCTAAGGAAAAAATGAAAGAATCTTGATGAAATACTTGATTTTCGACCTCATACCAGTTGGTCCGGTTCTGGTGCTGGGCACCGGCAGCCAATGGCATCGTCTGGGCGGAATCGTGCGCGAAGATATAAGGACGACGTGCGCCCTGGACCTCCACCAGGCGCCCCGTCGACCTGTAACAGTCCCCGTCTCCGTCAGCCCTCGACCGCCCAGCCGGAAGCATGAGCAGGAACTCCTCCGCCAGCATGTACGCCGGTTACCCGTCCGGGGGGCGCAGGACGCCCGCGTCCAGCCCCGGCGGCCTGCGCAGCCTGCTGGCCAATGACACGCACACGGACTCCGCGCCCGTCGCCGCCGCCGCCGCCGCCGCTCCCGTGACTCGGGCCGAGGCCCCCGCTCCTCCCGTGGCTCCCGAAGACGACAAGGAGAAAATGCGGGGTCTGAACAATCGGCTGACCAGCTACCTGGACATGGTGAAGACCCTGCAGCAGACCAACGACGGTCTGAGGAAACAGATCGATGAGATCCTGGCGAAGAGACAAGCTCCGAATGGGAGAGACTGGGATGAGGTCCAGAAACCCTTTGACGATCTCAGGAAGCAGGTGGGTCTTTAATTGTGTGCGCGTGCTCTTCAAGTGTATGTAGGGATTCAAACATTTCTGTTGTTAGATCAAGGAAATTACCATGGACAATGCCAACCTGTTGATGGACGCCAACAATGCCAAACTGGCCAATGAGGACTTAAAGAACAAGTAAGCTCAATTTAACAAATACTCCATTTAAATCAAATAACAACAGGACTGATGAAAGTGGTGGGTTCATCCAGGCTTGATGCGGAGATAGTTGCACAGAAGACATTTGAAAAAGAGCTGGATGATGTGAAGAAGGTCCTGGAGGAAGTCAAGCAGCAGAAGGAGAGCATAAAGAAGGAGACCGAGATGGTGAAAGATGAGATTGACCGCATTAAGCAGGAGCACAAGGATGTGAGGCCCCACACACACACACACACACACACACACACACACACACACACACACACACACACACACACACACACATCCGGGGGAATCGGACCGTGTGGAACGTGACACAAACCCTTAATGTGCCTGTTGCAGATGGTGGACGACCTGTGTGAGAAGATCAGGACCTCCAAGGTGACGGTGGAGATCGAGCCAGACAAAAACAACCTGACTTCAGTTATCGACAATATGCGCAACCAGTATGAGAAAATAGCTCAAAAGAATCTGAAGGAAACAGAGGACTGGTACAAGGACAAGGTACCTGTGATCCACACGTTGGGTGACACTGTTTATCTTCACCTGTATAACTTTCTTTTGCACCTCCACCTTTTTTCCTCTGGTTCTTCCCTTTTAGTTTGAAAACATCAAGGTGGTGGAGGCCGAGAACTCAGCGGCACTGGAGTCTGGGAACGCAGACCTCAAGGATAAGCAGAAACAGAAACAACAACTGGAAATACAAATCCAGAGTGTGATGACCAAGGTAAAACAAAGCTCACTTGATCACGATCACCACGGAATCTATACTAAAAGCGAGTCAGGAATGATAAGATTAGCCTCCCTGTCGTCTTCACAAGCATTCCTGTTTGTCCTGTCATTATGTTTCCAAGCTACTACTTACAGTAGGAGGCAAACGCTTGTCCTGTCACTGCAGTCAAATAGAATATGAGCTCACGGAACGTGAATCACTGTGATCGCCTGCACGTTTGTGTCAGAGAACAGTGCCAAGTCTACAGTCATGCTAAATTGTTCATTCCAGATCCAAACCCTGGAGGCACTTTTGGAGAACACCAAAATACAGTGCAGCAAACGCCTGAGCGTCTACGACAAAGAGGTGCAGAACACTGAGTCCGAAATAAAGAAAGTGAGGTCGCAGATGGAGCGCCAGAAAGAGGACATCATGAACCTGATGTCTGAAAAACTGAAGCTGGAGGAGGAAATCCGGAAATACAATGATTTGATGAACATGTGCAGCGACGAGAGGTGAGAGCGGTCACGGCTACAAACACCTTCATGATGGATGCAGTGTAAACATGACAGATGGATGTTTCCTGTGTAGCTCGCTTTAAAGATGTTAGACCTAAAAATGTTTGGGCCGAGCGGAAGAGCTGATCCTGATGTTTTCATGCTAAGCTAACGTGCGTGGCGCTTCCAGTCTAACTGAGTTTGCACATCTACCCTGTCCTTCCCTGACAGCTTGGAGCTTTCTTTAGCAGATGCACTGAACAGCGGTGAGTTCAAACCCCAGAAAAAGGTGCTTGTGTGCAGGTGAAAACTAAACTCTAACCCTAACCCTCATCTGTGGAGTCACCCAGTGTGTTTCGTCAGCGCTGACAATAATGTCTTTCAGTTTTGCCATTGTCCACCAGGTGATGTCTATGCTCCTCCATTCCTTAGGAAGTCAAGCTTACGCAAGAGACTTTCTGTGTCCCTAGGTCACAGAATTGTGAATGTGTCACACAGAGGCTTGGTTCAAGTCGTGAACAAAGGGCAAATTCAAATAATCTATTTGGGAAATATACTGTTTAACAATGTTTTTTAAAAGGTCAAATGACTCCTTCCTTTTTTGTACCACAACTCATTTGCATTAATCTGTAATTTAAAAGACTTTAACAAGCCCTTTAATCATCACTACCCAAAATTTTTGTCCTTCATTTCTAACCTTTATTGTCTTTATAACATTTAGCAGAAACAAAGACAAAAGGGAAGCTTAAGGACCAAAAGGATGTTGAACACGCTTATTGTTATATACTGTAAAACCTCTGTTTTTGTTTGCAGAAAAGTCGAGGCCTGAAAACGTGGTGAAACAACCAGAAAAATAAACGCCCCCTCGAACAAGAAAACACGCCTATCTGAAACACCCACCCCCTTAAAGCCTGCTTAAACTCCCCAATGCAAAAACCCCATAATCAGTGGAGGGAGACCCCAACAAGCCAGGGATGGTTTCCAGCAACTCAAATTGTGCCTTGAAAAGAGAAACAAACAACTAATAAGGGTTCAGACGCTTCTTTCTCATCCTATTGTTTGACGGTTACTGGTTCTATAAATGGTGTCGGATGGTTGTGGCCTAGCCTGTAATACTACTGTGAGGTTGTTATGGTGCTTTTTCCTAACTATCTCTAAATAAAATAATTTGATTTGCAAATAAACTCGACTTGCAATATTTTTTATTCACTCTTATATTATATTTATATTTACTCTTATATTTATATTTACTCTTATATTTACTTTTTTATTACATATATATTATATATATGAAGTAGTTTGGTCTCAAATCTGTCACAGTTGTAGCTAATCGTCTAGAGGTAAATATGATGTCATTCTACACACCTACATTCATTTAGAACAATACATTAAATTCATTTACACATTTAGTTACAGAAGCTACCGGTTTCAAATACTGTGTGGTGATCGTGAACTCAGAATGGTTCATCTGATCAAATATCATCCAGTTAGCAAACACACCATTAGTAAATGTTTACGCACAGCATTCACACCATGACGCTAAACTTGAGTCAGCGTTTATAATAACATGGCTTCATATAAACTGAGTCAACATTACTGTACTATAACTTTTCTATTATTTTGCCTACTTTATCTCAATTCCTCCTTAATGACAGACTACGATTTGCTGTGCCACTTTTTTTGAAAAATACTATTAACCAGTTTAAAAACCATCTGCAACAGAAGACCTTCATACATGGTTTTCTACTAATCACTTTCCAGCCAATAAAGCCAAAGCTGAACAGATTAACAAAGCTGATTCCACTTTGGTTGTGTTATTTATAAAATAAATATAGCCAAATATGCAACACAAATCAAGTAGCTCTTTGTCAGAGCAGATGGATTCCAGAACACAGGAGTCTTCAAAATAAAACCTGCACAGTGAAAATGTGCTCAGCAAATTTTTTTTTGTAAAAATATTGTAAAAACATCACAACCAGTGCGTTTTTGTAAGAGTGATTATTTTAATTTTTTCAAATGACAATGGTACAGACGACATGAAAGCACAAAAAGGGAATGAAGGGGAATTGATCATCCGGTATATAGATATTGCAGTGTGAGAGTTGACGGGCAAGCAAAAGTACCAAATGGAGTAAAAGATATCGTATCAAAAATTTATTTTTTTTCATATATATATATATTTATATAGGACTAATAATTCTCTTTAACTATGCAAAGCAAGGAATGCCCTTTTTTCCCATTTATGAACCTCGGCTTTCCCTAAGTATAGCCAACATTATTATTAATTAAAAAAAAAAAAAAAAACATATACTAGACACATTTTCTGGGGCTGGGCAGGGGCATTCTGTCCTGGAGTCTGGTCTGATGTGGCGTTGAGTCTCAGTGTGTTGCGTTTAGGTGTGTCCATGAGCGTTTGGATTCTTCTAAAGCAGGCCGGACTCAGCGGGAGAAGGTTTTTCCACTGTAAAACACCACAGATGAAACAAAACAGGTTTTTGTTTTTCCTGGTACGAACACACCTTCAAACCTTCATAATAAGTTTGATACTACTCATGTACGCACACAACAAAAGCATTAAATCAATAAAAACAGAGGGGGCAATTTGTCAATTTCAAACTCAGCAGTTGCTGCGAGATGGATTCTATAGCCCTTTGGTAGGACCAACACAGCTGTGTACAGTCTATTTGCTTTACATGTACTATATAGAAATGAAAGTGGTGTCAATCCTCAGCAAGAAACATGCAAAGAAGCATATTTCCAATTGTAAACCACTTCAATTGAAGTCAAACCGAAACACTGATGCCCATTTATTTAGAAAAGGTACTTACAGTATGTGAAAGCATTCTTGGCAACAGCATCTGATGCACCAATGATTTGTGGCTAATTAAAACTGTCACCGTAATTCAATTAGTGATTGACACTTATTTCAGTTGCTCTTTGTTAATCATCTCCTAAATGGAACACATTTTTGCACTTGGCTAAACCAAAGATTTCATCTGACTAGTTAATTCCTTTTTGTTTTCTCACAGGGAAGGCAGCTGTGGGTGGGTTACTTTTCATTGCAGTTACACATTGACAACAGAACAAAGGCAGTCTATGCTCAGACCAAAAATGTTTCCGAATCATTTAAACTGAATCTGTGGTCATTGTAAAGTTTGCCTAGGATGGGAAGCTGTAAAAGCAGAACAGATAAAAAACGGGTTATCATTAACGTGAGGAGACGACTTACGAGATAGTCTTCATCTCCTTCTTCTCAGCATCAGGCCGAGCACGGTTCAGCACTTTGAGGAAGTCTGATGTCTTGGCCCTCATACGTGTGTGAATGTAGGCCTGCAGATGAGACAGAACCACTGTTGATGCTGTAAAATACTTTATAATCTTATTATCTCAGAATGGCAAACATAAAATATTTTGTTTGTTTTCAGTGTCAGCAAAGCTCAGTTATCTTTCCAGCGCATTCTTTTCTTACGAAATACATGCATGTCTGTATTTTTAACAATGTTGATTAGAAACGTGGACCAAGGTTCTCTTAAACACAGGCACTTAAAGCCACCCACATCAGTCAATAAATCCATGTGTCATCCACCCTGACTCTGTCCTGTCTGAGGCACGAACATCTAAGCACATTTTACTACTGGAACCCTGACAACCATGTACTTAAACACAACAAAAGACTAACGCACGTCTTTGAAATGCAAGCCATCCAAAAAAAAAAAAAAAAAAACACGATTAGGGCTGACTTACAGTCAGAAAGAGTGTTTGTGGAGCCACCTGAAGCATATGTCAGTGAGTCATACCAAATGAGCACACAAGACCATAAAACCTGTATGATCACTCAGCAGTAAAGCATAACAACATAATGTAGGGTCTTGATGTCTCGCATGGAGATAGTTTTTATTGTGAAGAGTGTACTATAAATCCATGCAGAGAATAAAATCCATGTCATGCACTGATTGTCAAGCAGGGGTGGCTTCTCTCATTTGGCTCTTTATTGTTACTGACACCTGCTCAGGCACTGAAGTAATTATCTATGAAAACACAGTGATAGCTGCATTTGTCAGGCAGAATCATTCTGAGAAGCTCCTGAATCAAAACGGTTCAGTCACATGACTCTGGAACAGCACTGAGTAGGATTGCCTTGTATACATGTGTGGTAGTTAAAACTCCTACATGTTGATATCAAAAAGTGGTCAGATGGACTAACCTTGGAGCACTTTATATGGTAGTGCAGATAGTCCCTGAAGGTGTGGATGAGGTTGATGGTGTTGTCTCTGGCATTGGCATTGGTGTGACGCGGGAACAGAACTGAATGGAGTCAAAACAAATCAAACAAAATCAGTATATGTCAATTACATATGTGAATAGGACAGGTGCATGAAAACAATGGTCTGTGTTTCAACTGATGGATGCTGACCAAAGGTGATGTATCCAATGTTGTCCCCGACGGCTGCGTCTGTGTCCTTCAGCTCCAGAGGTGGCTCCCTGTGGCTGAACAGCACCTGAGGGGCTGTGTGGCTAGCTCGCCGACCCTCTTTGAACTCCTACATATGCATGACAGTAGTGTACAGATATTAATTGTATGCCCCCTATTAATTTTAAAATACAATAAATACTGAATATTAACAGTTTGGTTAGCCTCTGGATAAGTTGGAACGATGCGTCAGGTTCTGACTATGTTGTAGGTTCACACTGTCTGAAACACAGAACCTAGGACTACTTAAAGCAGGTGCACAAAAAACATGAGGGTCTGCTTTGACAAACCTGCATGAAGACTTTGCCAATGATGACGTCGTCGTCATCTTTGAACACTGTGCTGAACACAACTGTTACTCTGTCTTTCTTGGCCTCCACATACCTAAGAACAAGGGGATACTACATTTAAAAGACTGAAGACATCCTCTCCTAACTTTTAAAAGCAAAACTTTTGTCTCTCCACCACATACATGGACTCATCGTCTCTGTAGTGGACTACGGCCCTCTTTTCACCCTCTTTTCCCTCTTCCTGGAACTTGAAATACTTCTCGAACACTGAGGCGAAGCAGTTCCTTTTGAGCATTCCTGCCTGGTGAACCACCTCTTCTTTATTGGTTGGCAGTGCTTCCAGATCGTAGAGAAGGGACACATTGTAGCCTGAGAGGAAACCGATCACAGTTGAAGGGATTACGATACAGGTTACAGCAAGTTGACAATGTAAATCGCCTTATAGTCAGTTGTCTCTTAGTTTTAGTTTCCTATTTAAAGACATCACAAAAATCACCAACATGATACAGAAATGAGGAACAAAGCTGACATCTCTCACTACTATGTGACACGTCTTAAGCTTTATGTACTGTATGTGTTGCTATTTAACTTAAACTGCAGGATATTTTTAGCTTTGATTCATTTCTAAAAGTAACTTACCAGCTTCTGGTGACGCCAGGTAATTCCCATAGACCCTCTTGAGCAGCTGAAAAAAAATAAATAATTTGCATCACACTTCCCTTTCGTTCATGCCTCAGACAAGAGCTACAAATACTTTAAAAACTAAATCAATCACAGCAAATCAAACTGAAGTCACATGGAAAACTTTGAAATAACCTCTGATGCAGTTACTTTATTATACAATTGAGAGAGAGTTTAGATGCAAAACAGAAAAAACACTAATAGAAATGTCAAGACCAGTAAAAGCTAAGAGAGACGACTCAAAACACTGCACAACATCAGACCTCAGAAGCAGGAAGGGGAATGTGTCTGCAAGGGGTTAGCTTCACAGTGGAGCATCCTCTTTAACTGATACTTGTCATTTTGGTATGAACTGTAGTTCAGTCAGCAGGAATGTGCAAGTTTAACTAGACAAAAGTGGCTTCTCACTACTTTGTTCTTCCCCATTTCAGTGCAGCAGTGTAAATATATGAAAAACAAATAAAAGAACAAACCAACCCTTTGACAAAATCCACCCCTACCCCTCACTGCTTTACAAGCAGACTCTTCCCTGGAAGAAAAGCTGAATGTAACGCTGTTAAATCATTCAGTAATCCTTCTGCTCCTGATTTAGACAGAGCATAGAGGGAAATCGCTGGACAGCAACCAAAACATTCACACACAGTGGCTGCTGCTCACAGTCAGCACTTCCTCGCCTGGTGTGAGTCACACAAATTTGCTTCCTGTTTCTACCAGAAGCCCCAGCAGCTGCTTTCTTCCTTACATGGCAAGAGAACTCTTGCGGTGGAGGTGTGTGCATGCAAATAACAATAGTGACCTCGCTCAACTTTTTTAGAATAAGTTATTACTTCTGCTTAAAACCAATGACAGACAAACTTAATGCTTTTGTGCTTTGATGAGTTGGTGATAAGTTGTTTTTTTAACAGTAGCTGTATGCAGGTTTAAACAGTGTGACAGAGACCAGATAAAGGAGCCACTTTCAAAATGGCACAATATACTGATGAACCAGGAGAAAGTTGTGTTTCCGTGGTTATGCAAAACTGAGCAAAAGAGTTAGCCCATAAAATGGGATTTTATATAGTTATAATAAGCTGATATGAGAAGGAATGGTTGAGTTTATGCAATTCATCAATTAAAACAGAAAAATTACCACCTGGTTAATATATTACCAACATAATATTTAGTTACAGCCATATAAACCATGATTTTAAACATTTTGTAGAGATCTTAGATTTTGACTCTGTCACATTCTGCAGATACTGAAGATTCTGCCAGTTATTTTCATTAAACCTCCCTGAACTGACTGTTGAAGGTGTGCGTCTGTCTAGGCAGGCAAAGTGAAACGTCATCCACACTGCAATCTTGCACCCCCTCTCACAGAAATGTTGTTGTTTGTTGTACCTCGTCAGCTCCATGTTCCTGCAGCTCTTTGTAGAACTTCAGGGAGATGCTAATCATCACTTTGGTCTTGTCCCCGTTGGGGTTGGAGATGTGGTACAAGACACCATCGAAATCTACACCAGAGACAAACAATATTGAAATTGTGATCAGTTGCTACAAACTTCTGAAACTCAAAATTTTTAAACTTAACACGCCAACAAATTAGACTGATTTAAATCACTATTATTTTGGATGGAAAACCCATTTTAGCATATCCCAAAATAGGGAGTGTATGCCCAAGACCACAGCAGATGACACACCCCTCTCCACAGGATGATGAACAACAAGTTAGGACAATGTCCTAAATATTTCAGCCCACTACAAAAATACTTCTACAACAGCTGTGATGCAGGTGTGTGTTGTGTTTCTGCAGAACTACTCAGGTGTCAAAACATGTTAACTTCTAACTGTGAACAAAAATAAAAAAAAATGTAGAACGTTAAAGCGCATTCTGGAATTTGCAGATACATGTTTGAAATCTCTCGATGTACACTAACAAGAATGTGTGGGCTGTGTGTAAAAGGGGAAGGTCAAAAGACTTGCACACAAAACAGTAGATATCAAGATGTACATAAGGTGTAGCCTTACCAGCAAATGTCACATCGACGGCCTCTGGTTTGGTTCTGCCAGGAGAAAACAAAAGTCTGATATTAATTAAGAAACCTAAGATCCAATGTTTATATATGATCTTACAGCTACATTCTCTATAAAATGTGTAAATTTGAACAAGCTGATATCTCCCAGGGGTAAACTCTGTAGCTGAGATTCCTACACGACTGAAGGAATCTGTTAGTAGCAAGTATTTTAACTCCAGATTAATGTTTTATTCTTTAATTTATCTCAGATGAAATGACAAACATTCTCTACTTCCAGGCTCCAAATATTTTAAGATAAACAACATAGGATTGTTGGCATTAAATTTATTATTGTAATGTATTTAAAAGTGTAAAAAACACACACGTGTTTAGAAGCTGAAGGGCGCTATTAAATGACAAAGGTAAGAGCGTGAGATGCTGCGCAGACTTGACGCAGCCTGACTACAGGAACGCGGAAGCAGTGCAGAGGAACTACAGCTACCTGATAAGTAGCCTTTAAGTCGATATGCGATGCCTCAAAAAGCAGCTTAGTGGCTTTACTTATGTCCAAACAGTAACTTACATAAAATGTGTAACTGTAATAACTGTATGTGACTGTGCAGTAGCTGATCAGGATCATGATATAACACCGGATTCTAAATATGCTTCATATGCGGCTAACATTTATGTTATGCCATTATTGCTGTTAACAGGCTTGAGGAATAATTTATAGACATGTGTGGTTCTACATGATTTAACTTTACTACCAACATCCACAGGGTTGCGGGACATATAGCCACCTCTATAGGTCTCCTCCTTCACAAAACGTTTAAAAGCGTTTGCTTACCGATGTCAAGCCAGTTGTGTCAGAAGAAACACAAATGCTTCGTTATTTAATCTTACAAACATGAAAAGTATTCGTGGTTACACTTTAATTACATACACTGACCGTACAGACACACCCCAGCTTTAGGCAAACCAGACACGGCAAATTAGCACTCAGCTAATTCACCGCGGATCTTTGCATTTTACACTTAATAACACAACCCAGTTGACTTGTACAAAATATTAAGCGTGTATCACTTGCATCGGAACCGCCCATCTATCGTTAAACGCGGAATCATCTTTAGTAAAAGGCTAATCGAGATGCTAGCTGGGGTTAGCATGCTAGCCAGGTGTAACAATGATTTCTCACCCGTTGGATGCGCCATCGAACTTCAACGCCAGCGTCTCTTCTATAATGCGGTTATTAATTTCTAACAGGATCATCGCAACGGACGCTGGTGTCGAGGAAAGGGGGAGTAATATGTTCTATTTGGTGCAATTAACTTCTTTGTGTCAAATTCTGCAAATTTTTCCTCCCTTGACAGTCCAGACCGCTTCCGTCGAAGCTACTTCCGCCTGTCACTTCCGCGTATTTAGTCGCAGGACCACATAAAATGAGGATGTCCGCGATTTCGCCTGTACTAAAATAGTGCCGATGATGATGATGATGGTGCTGATGATGATAACGATAACATTAATACTACTACTACTACTACTACTACTACTACTACTACTACTACTACTACTACTAATAATAATAATAATAATAATAATAATAATAATGCAATAATTTAACATAAATGAAATATCACTCAGCTCTAATAATTTTTCATCCTTTACACTGTTGCTTCACCAAGAATAAGATGCCTTTATATATTTAATATGTAGCATATATGTCCCAGTAATAACACCAATTAGTAATTATTCAACTATCCAATTATTCAACAAAGAGCCTAAATAATGATATGCATAAGGGACTTTCAAGCTAAATAATATGTAATTTAGATGCAATGCAATTAGCTTCTCTTTAACAAGGTGTAGCATTAAGGGTGATTACACATAAAGTAATTAAATTGATAACTACTACATTGTTGATTGTGCAGTCTGATCGCAGCAGGTAGAAAGGATCTACGATATCTCTCCTTCACACAGCGAGGGTGGATCAGTCTGCTACTGAAGCTATTCCAAAGCAGACAGTGAGTCCTCCAGTGGGTGAGAGTCCTGGTCCAGGATGGATGTGAGTTTAGCCAGGACCCTTCTCTCACCCACCTCCTGCACCGTGTCCAGAGTGCAGCCCAGGACAGAGCTGGACTTGTTGATGATCCTGTCCAGTCTCTTCCTGTCCCTCACTGTGATGCTGCTGCCCCAGCAGACTACACGTACAGGATGGCTGATGCCACCACAGAGTCATAGAAGGTCTTCAGGAGTGGCCCCCTCACTCCAAAAGACCGCAGTCTCCTCAGCAGGTAGAGTCTGCTCTGACCTTTCCTGTACAGTGCATCTGTGTTATGAGTCCAGTCCAGTTTATTGTTCAGATGCACACCCAGGTACTTAAGCGTCCACTCTCTCAATGTCCCTTCCCTGGATGTGCATCGGTGGGATGAGAGCAGGCTGCTGTCTGCGGAAATCCACCACCATCTCCTTCGTTTTCCCAGTATTTATTAGGAGGTGGTTCCGCTGGCACCAGTCCACAAAGTTCTGAGTGAGTCCTCTGTACTCTGCATCGCCATCATCGGTGATCAGTCCGACGATCGCAGAGTCATCAGAGAACCTCTGCAGAATAGCTAGTCAAATAGACTAATATACTGTATGCACATTTTGCACATCTGAAGGAGTGTGGATTTTGGCTCCCATTGCTTGAAGGAATGCATCAATGGACAAAATCATAACAGTATGTACAGTAAAACCTGTTTGTGTGTTTACACGGACAATCAGCTTTTGTTTTATTGTCAACTATTTCTTCCTGAAATAAGTGTATTTTTTCTAACAACAAACCAGTGTCATATAAAAGCAATTTTAGTATTTTAGTAGTTTTAGTAAAAACTGCCTCTTTTGCATGTTAACGTGTCTATGCTGGACGTCAGTGACATGGTCAAATGACTACTTCGATGATGTATTGCATTACTGTACATCCCCCACCCACTGACCTGACTGGTTTTTACAAGTCAAATCATTTTCATCTTTAAAAACATATCTCATGTGTTCTCTACCCATAGTCAGATGCTGGACTTAGACGGGTAAGGAGGATGCAATGGTCATATCAGCAAACGTGTCTTTTAGGCGACAGGTAAAGTTGTACTTTAAACTTTATTTGCATTAAATAATTTTCTTCTTCAATTTTATGTTCAATATGTAATAAAATAAAGGGATCTAAGTTTATAACAAGTTTGCTTTATGCATTAGATTATTAGATGCTACTTCATCTAAATAGATTAACTGTGGTTCCCAACAGTCAAACAAAACAGTCAGGTTCTGGTAATCACCTATGGTATTATTAAAATATAGTTAAGTAGGGGATGTTTATTTATTCAGTAATACATCGGTTACATCTATTCAAAATGATTATTAAATGTGGTCCAAATGTAAAATGTTTAATGTGTACCAACTATTATCATTGCTGTTACTGACCAGGAACCATATTAGAGCTATATTGGTAATTAAATATCAACTTTCATTCAGATGGAAAATTACTTTATTACTATATTATAAAATTACTATTATTATATACATGAATGTGTTTTGATATAAGTTGATTAGGAAAGTGAGGCAGCAATGTCTATTTTACTTTGTACATACTTATTATAATAATATTTATTATTATTATTAAATTTACGTGATGATAACAACTTAACTACTGATATTTTTAATTACAACTTAGACCCAAAACTTTTAAAACCCTTTTAAAATGTTTAAAAGACTATTCATAGTTTTTACTGAGACATTTGCTGCTGTAACTGAATTTCATCCAGAGATAAAAGTTTTTATATCCAAGCTCTGAGTGTTTTTCCTTCTGTTCTGACTTGTCTACGTCCCCTGATCTTTGACTAAAAATTCAAACTTTTACTCAAAGTAGCCGCTTTTTAACAGCAAAAGAATGATTGATGGAGTATTTAAGAGATTTTAAAAAAATGCTGCTTCTTGGAAGCAATGTATGTTTTTACAGGCAAGTATTTACTTAAATAACACTTATAAGAAATCCACAGTAAAATAATTCCTTTTATGAAGATCAGAGCTGATGGGTTTGTCTTCTCATGGCTGTACTTAGACTTCTATCGAACCATTTTGTTTCTTCTTATCTTTTTCTTTCACTTCAAGATCCTGAACAGCCTGTCCACAACTGTCACACAGAAATCTAGAGGATTTCCAAAACAGTTTTAGTTTTCCTTTTAAAAGAGTTGTTTAAGCCTCAGATGCGTGTGCAACCACTGTTTTTTCCACTTTGGCATTGCTCCATGCAGCTGACATTTCTGAAGACTGGAATTTTCTTTGTTTGTGAAAACATTTTTAGCTGGAAGTATAGCATGTTGCACATACTGTATACTGTATATACTGTATATATAAACACACATAAATAAGTCTTATGACAGGTGCATCATTTACCACAAATTTAATGAGTAATGTGTTATAATTTGTATGAAAGCAAATGTATAAAGCATTACAAGTAATGTTTGGTTAGTAGTTAAGTAGTGGAAGGATAAGTGCCACAGGCATCAAGGTGAACTGACATCAGAATGTATGCTGCCGCAGGGTACCTCATTCGGCTCACTGACAAAAGGGCATGTTTTCTGTTGATTTTCTGCTGTTTCCTTTTTGTTCTGTTGTATCTGTGATTTAAATATTTCTCCTCAGCATTATTTTGACAGCCAGTATTTTTGTGTTTCCACAGCTTACAGCTAAATGATTTTTACCACCACCTTGTGTTAAACTGGCTAGTCTCAGTTACATTATGTGTGTAATGTTTCATACAAAGACAATATGTTTACTCCAACAGGTTTTAATTGTTTTTATAAAAAAAAAAGCTTGACATATGCAGGAAAGGTGATCTTTGACTGTGGAGGCCTATAGCAGTTGACATGTGCATAAATTTGTATTTTTCAGTCACCACAATTATTTTACAGCTGTAATAACTTTTAGATTGTTTACTAAAAACGGATAGTGAAAATTCAGCTTTGTTGTGTTGTGATTGCCAGGGATGATTCATTTTAGACATGTTCTGTTTCTTGTGTATCTTCTGTAATTTTACATAGTAAAGTGCAGAGTACATTAAACTCTTTCCCTACAAAACAAAATGTATTGAAATCAGGACAATGTGAAAGACTTAAACGAATAAATTCCACACAGACAGTGTGTCACTCTTTCAACTTCATTGCAATCTGATCATTTTCGATTCTCAGAGTAATTTACCAGTACACGCGATGTTTTTAGCTTCTGACCTTGAAAGACAGCAGGACTACAAAGATCTCTCCTGCTTAGAGATTCCAATCTTATGGCTGTGTACAAACATTTCCTCTTCGTTGGAAGATCATACGATATGTGCCACTTCCATGGAAGAGGCCTGTATCTCAGGTTCTGGGCCAGCTGCTGTGCCAAGTTTCAGGCTTTTGTATACATGTTATGCAAGTATATATTGTGTACAACCTCGCCTGCTGATGAGGGCACATTGAGATGTCAGACAGTTGGCACAACACACATGCAGAGTGGCAAATAATTCCTGTTTGGACAGATTCTTTCCAAGGAAATGCACATGCAAATGAAATGATAGATGATAGAAATTATTATCTTTGACTTTTCAAATGTTGTTATAGTATTTGTATAAAATCTATTCATATGTATAAATTAAAATGACTTTATGGTTTAAAATTGATTATTTTTGACATTTTTAAAAATAAAAATGTAAGTAAAAAAGTAATAATAAGTAGTAAAAAAAATTGTGATAAGTGATTCTTATCTGGATTTTGTTCTTCCTCCCAGATCCCCTCAAGTTTCATCTTTAGATGTTCTGTCAGTGAGGGCTTTGACTGAGCAAAACAAGGGCAATCCTAGATAATAAGTATGTCAGATATGTTGCCTTTTAATGTAACTGTAATGTAAATGTAAGTTTATTAAGCTCTAAATTACAACTTAACTGTAACCAAACACACGCGCACCCACATGCACAATGTTGACTCAGCTAGTGTTTGTTGAAGTAACCTGAATCTAAAAACTGGCTCCTCTTGTTCGATCACTGTGATGTTTCCTGGTGGATGGAGTTATGTCTCTGTTTACGCGTATTTACATAGACAATGGTGGGACCACATACGTCTGCTACGTCTAATTTACTCTTCACCTGTCAAAAGTGCAGTGGCCTGATAGAGACAGAGATGAAGAAGAGGAAGAGACATGTCTGGGTGCAGTTAACGCTACTGTAAATATTCAAGGAGGACGGGTTCCCTGTCATTCTGATAAGTGGTTGCAATATTTCTCTGAGTGCTCACTGATGTTTGTCATGCAACATAAAGATCCTGGCGCCATTCTTCAACATTACAGACAGTCAGACGCACGTTTTCTTTACAAATCGTATGAAAATATAATGTAAGAAACTCGTTATGAAATAGCTTAAATAATAGAAGAGGAAAACACCCTTCTTGTGTAAAAGGTTATGAACGTGGGAGCAAAACGCTGTTGCTGCAACAGGAAAAGTCAAGAGAGAGAAATTGCAACAATTCCAGAAAGTGAACATCATAAGCTACCTATTTGTAAAGCATCTTAACCTTCACCTTTATGTGATGTAAATGTGTTCAGTCTATTGTTTATCAGTATTATTTACACTACAGAACAGTATTAAAACACAAATTAAGTGTTTTGATTATGTATAATATTTGAATGTTTGGTATTTGGGAGGTATAAAAAATACATCACTGTGAGCATTTTGATTTGTAAGGTCCTTAGATTGAAAACACTGGGTGTGATGCTTGTGTTGATGATTTTTTAGTTAAGTACAACATCTTTAAAATGTGAGCTTATGTCTAATTTTATTTTAGGTGCACTTTAGTTGTTGCTTTAACAATTTGAGTTTTGATTTGTTCAGGATGAGAACATTTGTTTTTAAAATGAATAAATGAAATCACATGCTTACTTCTAGACTTACTAGATTCCTCTGTTCAGTCCTATTCTCAGTTTGTGATTCAATAAATCAAACTAAAACGAATACATTAATAAGTTCAAACCTCTTTTAGTGTTATACAGTTACTTGTTGCAAACGCAAATGACTCACTTTGACGAAGGAAACAGGACATTGGGTCAACCCTCCACCAAAAAAGCCCATATTGTAACATCTAAAGAACTTGTTTTTCATCACAAGCGCATTTGGGCATTTTCATCTTTGGCGTCTTCAGCAGTGCAGAAGGTGAGTGTCTGGACTAGTTTTTTTATAACAGGTAAAGATAGAAAAAATGTAACATTCATATTAAAAACCTATAAGTAAAAAGCTAAAATAAACATAGTATCATTTTTGCTCTGACAGTTTATCACTTGGTTTCCATCCACAGTCATGTCCATCACTTTCCACTTCAAGATTGATTACAACGACACTGACTACAACGATACCTACCTTGATGATGACACATCGCCATGTTACATGAAACTGCTGGAACCTACAGCAGCTGTGACCTTCTCTGCCATCAACATTATCATCTTCCTACTGGCAATACCAGGAAACCTGTTGGTGGGGTGGGTGATTGGCTCCAGCAGGCTGGCGCTGACGCCTTCCGACGTGTACTTGTTTCATCTGACAATTGCAGATGGTTTGATGGCCCTCACCATTCCGTTCAAGTCTGTTGAGTTGATCCAAGGATGGATATTCGGAGACTTCATGTGCAAACTCGTCAGCCTCGTCTTCGAAACCAACTTCTACACCAGCATTATCTTCCTGGCCTGCATTAGTGTTGACCGGTACCTTGTGATCGTGTGTGCCAGCGAGACGCTGAAGAGTCGCAGGAGGATGTGCAGCTGGATCCTGTGCGCAGCAGTGTGGGCCCTCGGAGTCGCTTTCTCGCTGCCATCACTTTTCAATGAGGTCTCTAAGTTGCACAATGACTCAAACATATTAACCTGCTCTGAAAGCTTTACGCTGGGCAGTGCCACTTCATGGAGACTGGCCACGCGTGGGTTCCGCCACCTTTTTGGCTTTTTGCTCCCTCTGTTTGTCATGATAACCTGCTACAGCGTCACCATATCAAGGCTGCTGCTCACCCGTGGTTTCCAGAAGCACCGGGCCATGAAAGTGATCATAGTGGTCGTGATTGCGTTTTTATTGTGCTGGACACCGTACCACCTAACCATGATCGTAGACACACTCATGAGGGGATCTTTAATACCATTTGACTGTGCAAAGAGGACGTCAGTGACTGCAGCTTTCAGGGTGACCCACAGCCTGGCTCTGTTCCACAGCTGCATTAACCCCCTACTCTATGCATTTGTTGGGGAGAGGTTCAGGAAGAAAATGATGCAGCTGCTTGACAGGAAACTCAGACAAGAGCGGTCATCATTGTCAAGGTTCAGCAGGTCCACGTCTCAGACTTCAGAAGCAAGTGGAATGGTTTTCTGAAATAATATCTCTATTTTTAATAATTTAGGCTTGTTAGTCCATAAATATTGTAAAGGTTTGTAGTTGTATACTTTCCACGTACTCGTAGCCAGAGATTTCTTTTAAATTACACTGATCTTTCGTGTTGCTGATATTCTTTGGGTTGTACAATGTTGCCACCTACTGAGCTCACTCAAGCTGTTTGTGTTCCTATTTCTCAACATATTTAGGAGGTGCTGCGCTGTTTATTAGGCAAATCTTCTACTGTGTGTTTTTTGGAAATCACCCACATTACTCTGACAGTAATGATCTAGTTGATAGGAAAAATATAGCTTGTGAGGCGTGTGTGCCTTTAACAAAAGTTGACTATGTAAATATTCCAATTTAATAAAACTTTATAATCCTGAAGTGTCTGTTTATTTTCACACTATCAGATAAAATGACTAATACCTCTCACAGCATAAATTATTCACAAAGGTCTGTGCATTTTTAACGAAGCCGAAGTTATTTTTGTATTTTAGTAAATCGTCTCGTAACGAAAGCTAGAGAACATCATTTCCCAGAAGTCTAAGTCTGTAAGGCGCGATAACGAACGACGGCTCAAACTGCGTAATTGGTTAGATGCTTACGGTAATTGTGTTGAACAAGTCTTATGAGAAATGCACTGGATTTAATAAGTTCTAAGCAATAATATTTTTATTACCTCCAGATATAAACAATAAAGGCTTATGCGACTAAAACCACAAGATTTTATATTGAAATCCGGAAGTTAGTTGATAAGGATTTGAGGTGGCTTACAAAAGTAGCTCTCACTCAACGCATGTATCGGACCTTTTTATATTTGTAGTTAAATACTGTAAAATAATTTATGCTTTGTTGTGATAATGTATGCACACGTTCTTACAGGCCCATTTACACATTCAGTGTTAAACTAAAACGGTCTTTTCAAACAGTCAAATACCGTAATGCTCCAAATACAGGGGCGGCAGATTAGACCACGCTAAGAAGGCTGCGGCTAGTCTTGTTTGGCTAATTGAACGCTACAACGTGATTTGGACCGTACGAGGTATGAAAAAATAACTGAAACGTCTGTATCTGCTTGAGTGTTACAGATATGTAAATTATATTACTGCCATGTTCTCTTGTATGTAAACTGGGGTGTCACCACATGCTAACGTTAATATTAACGATACGATAAATTTAAATTTGACACACACCAAATGTGCATTGTTGCTGTAGTAAGCGCTGCTAGCCACCGCGCTACTTAGCTAGCTTAGACTTATTCACACATTTTGAGTGTAGGTCTTGAAGCTCGCAGCATCATTCGTGTTGTTTATCTAAATGCTCTGCTCCGCTTTGCCTTGTAAAGTCGTGTTTTCCCTGGCCTGGTTTCATTTGTGTAGTGCCACCATTTAGTCAAATGTCTTTAATGATGGACTTGTTGTGTTTTAGCTAGTGTTTCTAACCGTACTAAACATGCCTGGCATAACTTAAACATCATTTTAATTTAGTGTTATTAATTTAGCCATGCTAACTCTGAACTAAGAGTAGCATGGCTACTAAGGCGTCCAGTTTTCTAAATATCTGGTTCAGCAGGACAAAGATAAGCAGTAAAATTTAAGTGGAAAAACTGCCTTGACTAAATTCTTGTCATATTTGTCTGTTTTTTTTGTCTGGAAGCTTGTGGAAACCTAATGGTGGTGTTCTTTTTTTAAATTATATTGATTATTAATAAAGTGTTAAAGTTAGGTGTAACTGGTAACGTACTTTGTATTCTCTGTAGCATTTCTGGTTTAAAAGCTTAAAGTTGATTGAACTCATAACAAAGCTTTGTGTCTGTAAATGGAGGTTTGTAACCTTATTTGTTGTCTTTAGTGTCTGCATGGTGTGACTGACTGGCAACATTCTTGTTTTCAAATTCAGCGGCTGCAGAGTGCCTGGTCAGACAGTTTCACCATGTGGGATGAAGCAAAGGTCAACATCGCACAAACAACAGCCTGCAGCTTTTTAACTATCATATCGTCACCTCGTTAAGCCATTCATTGCCATCGTTTCAGTCTTCTGAGCCACAAGAGGACGGAGGAGCTTAGAGGAAACCAGACCTTAAAGTTTTAACCCAGGCAGCTGGGTTTTTGCTTTTTGTTTTGTCAATACAAGAAGGAACTCTGCGGTTGTTCGCACCAAACAAGGACTCACATGCTGAGCTTGCAGCAAAGAACTCGACAAAAGACGCAATGGTAGTCGACAATATGGCAGAAAGTGGGAGCCGATCAGAAGAGGAGGAAGGGGTCCTCAGAATGCCTGCATCTGAAGACAAGGAAGGACAAGGAGACGGAGGGATGGCTGTCTCTGCTTCTGAGGCCGAGTCTCCCTCTGACCACCCCCCAGAGGAACCCCAAGAACCCAGAAAGTGGAAGTTTGCTGTGATATTTTTGTGTTTCTATGGATTTATGTCGTCTATAAAGCCCGGGGAGCCTTTCATTACTCCATATCTGCTGAGCTCAGAGCAGAACTTCACCAGAGAAGAGGTTTGTGGTGTGTGTGTGTTTGTATACATAATAATTGTAGAAAAGAAAAACACATTTAGTTGTGTAAATAACCAGCTTGTATAGAGCAGTGTCGACAAAAGCACTTTGTCAGGTTTTGTTTGTGCAGTTGGGCACACACTGTGGAAGTATTCAGTGCCCTGCAGGAAGTCTGCTGATCCACGTTACTGTGGTCAAAGTTCACATTCCTCTAATGTGGGTCAGCTGATTACACACATCAGCTGACCAATTTATAGAAAGAAGTGGGATGATCATATTTTTTTAAATTATTTTTTTGCTCTAGGGTTTTGAATTGACCATGATCTATTTGTAAAGTGTCACTCAGAGCTGACAAAAGCCTTTCCAGATTTGTCCAACCTGAAAAACATCATCTGTCCCGTGGAGGCATCTGTCTTTCATGGGGCTGGACACTCACTTCACCATCCATGTCTTCTTAAAAGGTGCATATCTGTGAAGGATACTAGTCCAGGGCATTAGGTTAATAGTATCGTATAAATGGGTCATGACAATTTGGTAATGTTATATTTATACATTTTTGTAATTGAAATAAAAAGTTTTAAGAAAATGTAAACAAACCCAGACAAAGGTTGTTCAGTCTGATGAAAGTGGCTGAAGTTGGATCTGCAGCAACACTGGATTTTAAAATGCAGATCTGTGGTAATCTAGAGCTGCAATTCTCTTGGCTTTGTGGTTATAGCACATAGATTTTGTCTGGGCTCCATATTTCCTGTTCCTGGACATCTGAAGACATCATCACACTGTACAATCAAATTCAAAATAAATTTAATCAGAGGAATCCATAATGCAGATAGTCACAGCTATTATTGTTTGTTATTCATGTTTCAGAGTTTTACATGAATATAATATATAGTTATAGTTATTGTCATTTATTTTCACCTAACTTGTGTTATGAGTTTTGTCATAGTACTGTGATTCATCTAAAGTTGTTCAAGCCTGAATTGTTGCAGGGTTGTATTTTGGATTTTGGTGTTATGATATTGGAATTTGGATTATTTAACACTCTTTGAACCATAAACGTAACTCTTATCCAGGTAAAAAAAAACAACTCTTATTGATTCAGAGTTTGTTTTATTCGTCTTCATCAGGTGACCAATGAGATCACCCCTGTGCTGACGTACTCCTACATGGCCGTGCTGGTGCCAGCCTTCCTGCTGACAGATCTTCTGCGCTACAAGCCGGTCCTGGTCATCCAGGGCGTCAGTCAGGTGGTCATCTGGCTCATTCTGCTCCGGGGCAGTACCCTCCTTCAGATGCAGTTAATGGAGTTCTTCTATGGCATCACCATGGCATGTCGTGTGGCCTACTCTTCCTACATCTTCTCCCTGGTCAGCCCGGTCCTCTACCAGCGTGTGGCTGGATACTCGCGCTCCTCTGTCCTCTTGGGAGTCTTCACCAGCTCAGTGCTGGGTCAGCTCTGCTTGTCTCTGGGCAACATCAGCTTCTACACCCTCAATGCCATATCGCTGGGCTTTGTCAGCTTTGGTCTCCTGCTGGCAGCTTGCCTGCCCTGGCCTAAACGCTCTTTGTTTTTTAACCGGACACAGAATCAGGAAAAAAAGGAGGCGGTAGCAGAACAAGCCACAGAATCTGAACTAGACAAAATAAACCCCAAAGTGCTCAAGTCGCCCACAGCCGCCCCCTCCTGCTCTACGTCACGCTGGAGGGACTCTGTCTTTGTGGGGATGCTGCTAGAGGTGAAAAATGTAGTGAAAAGGCCCAACCTGAGGCTCTGGTCCCTGTGGTGGATTTTCAACTCCACGGGATACTACCTGGTGCTGTTCTATGTCCACATTCTCTGGAACAAAGTCTACCCCGCCAGTGATAACAAGAAGGTTTACAACGGGGGAGTGGAGGCAGCTTCTACACTACTGAGTAAGACATGTTTAAGATAAGACTTCAAAAACCCAGAAATCATTGTTTCATGCTCTGTACACTCAGTTGGGTGTCTGTTTCAAGTCTTCTCGGCTTTCGTTCACAAGCAACACCAGCACTAAATTTAGAAATAACTGATGGGGACCGCTCCTCTGAACTCCACAACAAACAAGCAGAAAAAAAACATCAGCTAAAGGCAGCAAGGATGTTAAACAAAACGTTGGTCTGATAATAATACTCTAGAAAGGACTTTTAACATGAATCTTTTGCTGCATGACTAATAGTAAAATGTGACTGTTTAAAGTAGTTTTTCAGATCATTATATTTACAGATAACAAAACACACACTACATGTAAAATGTTGTAAACAGTAAGTGATTACGCCTGGTTTAAAAACATTGACATCTGTGAATTATATTATTGATTAAATCAGCCCTTGTGACAAAGGTACATTTTGATTCTAGATAACTCCTGTTTGTCTGTCCAGGTGCCATCATTTCCTTCATGGCTGGTTTTGTGAAAATCCGCTGGAACCTCTGGTCTGAGCTGGTTATTGGTGTCATCACAGCTGTACAGGCTGGTCTGCTGCTGCTCATGGTCAACACAGATAACATTTGGGTCTGCTACGTCTCGTACATCCTCTTCAGAGGCTTCTACCAGTTTCTGGTGCCGATTGCCACGTAAGTATGAATCAAAATGGGAAAAGTCTTGTTACCTAATATTTTTGGGCGCAAGCAGCAAAAGTTCCCCTGTAATGTTATTGTGTGTTTGTAGTTTCCAGATAGCCTCGTCCCTCACCAAGGAGCTCTGTGCCCTGGTGTTTGGCATCAACACATTCCTGGGGACTGTACTGAAGAGCATCATCAACCTGATATTTATTGACAAGAGGGGCCTCGCTTTTGATGTGCATGCCCAGGTAACAGTTGTTTCATATGTTCTTTCCTGTCTGTTTGTTATTGGTGAGTTAATACTACCAGTATTTATGTCCTAATATTTGTTTATATTACAACACAGACTTAACACAGTTCTGAATTCAAATGGCACAAGCTATGAACTCTAATGACACTTATTTTAAAGCAAATGTTCTCACCCCTTTTTACCACATTGCGGTAAAGGTGTTGCATAGCAAGATTCATTTAGGGAAATTAAAGATTGATTGTGATGAAGTAAAACACATTCTACAAGATGATGTTTCAGTTCAGTAGCATTTTGTACATTTGTATGTGAGTAAACTGAATAAAAATGAATGATTTTCTTTTTGCAGTTCCTCGTCCACTTCATTTACTTCACCTTTCTCACGGTGGTTTACTTAGTGTGTGCGGCTGTGGTCATCGTCCGACACTATCGGAGCCAGCAAAGGGGAGGAGGAGGCTCCAGTGACCAGGCGTCACCCACAGAGCTCAGCCCGGTGGCAGTCAACTTGGAGGTGGAACCTTTGTCTAATGGCAAAAGTGTCAAAGCATAACATTGTCAAATTTCTGATCTTTACATATAGGTTTACTATAGATTTTGCTAAAAGCACTTCAGAATCAGTGAGATGAGTTGTTTGAACCGTCTCATGTTGAAGAGCTTCTGTCAGTGTTAGTTGCTGAAACTTAATCATACAAGTGCCTCATCGGCTGTAGAAAGCTCTTGCACTACATGTCAGACATGCTGTACATGTCTACACATGTTTTTGATGTGTAACTGAAAAGATTTTGAAATTGTACTCTTCTACTTAATGCAAAGCATTAAGCGGTGCCATGCTGTATTTTTAAACAGGTTTCACATGAGCGGGACCATTTTATGGCAGAAACTGTTCCTTCAAAAACTCAGTTCCTTCTAATACTAATACTCCAGTTGATGCTGTTCAGCAGCAGTTGACTGCTGCTGAACAGCAGCAGTTTTGATAATCACATTTTTACAGAATTTCTTTATATGAAGCGCACAAAGGATGCAATATGTTGTTGTTTGTGATTTCAGTTAGATGAATTTATAACAGAGATGCTGCAGAACTGATTTGTGATTGTGAAATAGACTTAAACAAGCTGCTTAGAACAGAACATGGAAAAAAATGAGACATTTTTACATTCATACACAGTGAATGTAATATTTCAGCAGTATTTCAGTCGGTGGACTTGCTGCTATTCATCCCTGGGGCTTGTAATTTTGTCTGACAGCCACCAGTAAAGGCTCAGACTGCCAACACCTTCATTTGGGTCAATGCACAGCTGATCAGCTGTTCATTAAAACAGCAGCGTGTCTCAGTCCCGTAGAAGACTTAGGAATGCAGTGTTACTAAGCAAAGCAGGAAATACAGTGGAGGTTTGAAGAAATGTCTGTACTCAGTTGCTTATAATGCAACATGTGTTTAAAGACTTTTTTTTGCCATAGGAACAAGTGGTTTCAGATTGTCATAGTGGGCTTTAGTTGGGTTTTTTATTTATAACAAACACTTGCTGAATAATGACTGTGACTGTATAAATGCTGTACATAGGAAACCTTAATCAGATGTTTATTTTTTATTCACAAATAAATAATACTTGATGAATAAAAAGCCCCACAACCATTCTTTGACTTCTACCGCACTAAATGTGATGTTGCCAACTGAGGTTCAGGTTCACTTTGTGTTTTCAGCTGTGGCTCCACATCACAGGACGACTAATGTTTGTTGTCCCACTTGTCTTCATAGGGGCTCGTTTATGTTCGCTGCTGTTTCTACAGCTGAATCTAGTTCATCCACCTTGGTGATATGCAACATGAGCTGTTGGGAAAAACTGCCCATTTTCAGTCTAATAATTCACACGTGAAATTCTATTATAATAACATCTGTCCCAGTAGAAAGCTGCTGTAAAAACCTGACCTCACAGTGTACGGGACTCCACTCATGATTAGTGACATGTTCATGTGCTGTCCTCTAGTGGTTCCTATTTGTATTCAGTTTCAGTAGTTCATTATTTTGGGGTTTTAAGTTTAAGTAAAATCTGGACTAAAAACTAAAACTAAAAACTGATTTAGAAAAGGTTCAATGAAGGGCACATATTGGTTTTATTAACTACAACTCTTGTAAAAATATTTACATTTGCATTCATATGTCAACAAAAATTCAAGATGGTAGTTACTTAGTGCCTTCTGTCCAAAACTAAAAATGGAGTGTCAACAACTTTCTACACAAAATACCAAAACGTTTTAGTAATGATGTGCGAGTTACACAAATTCATTTAAAAACTAACTTTTTTTTACATAAATCAGCTACAAGCATAAAACACAACCTGAAAGTAACAAAGGTTAAAAAAGCAAAGCACACATTTACATTAATATTTCCACATTTAAAATGAAGGCCAGTTACAGCAGATGTTTGACAATAAAGGTATTTGCTCTTAAAAAAACTGGTTCCAATATAAAAAATAAAACAGTTAATAAATGATTGCTCAAACTAAAACCCTCCCATGTGTGTCAGTACACTAGTAACCACTAAGCAGCCAGCAATACAGGGCTGCACAATGCCTGGCCTGTTGGTTGAGCACCAGCCTAGACAATAGAGCCCCTTCTCCCCTTGATGTCAGTCCAGATCCTGCCCCAGACACAGAAACCCACACTGAACCCCCATCCAATGGCGTCAGTGACTGATTTAATGAGGCTGAGATGTGGAACAGGCAGGAAGAACACCTCACGGAGCTTCCTAGCATTGTTTAAATGTTCATAAACTTTAAACAAGACAAGCCCCAGGAGATGTGATTACAGCCTTTCTCTTAATGGACTCCTGCTCAAGTCGACAACCAGGCACGAGTCCATTTCTTTTAGTTTAACAGATTCAAAAACAAAAAAGCACATGCAGATGCACAGTGGCAGGCCAGCAGCAGGAGGCCACCACACAGGTGAGCTCCTGGATTTACTACGGTTCAGATCCACCCGCAGCCTCCACAGATCCTGAACCACCGTTCTTTGTCAGTCTTTGTTCTGCCAAATGCCAGAAAGAAAGAAGAGTCAAACACTTCCACTGCTTTTCATAAACACACAAACATCCTCAGAGCCATTCACTGCTTTAAGTCAGGGGTGTCAAACTGCGGTCTTCGAGGGCCGGTGTCCCTGCTGGTTTTCCACCTCTCCCATCTGATTACCTTGAACAGCTGTGTCAGTTGGCTGCTGATTGACTTAACACACCTGATCAAGGTAATTTGCAGGCTCTAGAAAAGGGAGAGTTGGAAAACCAGCAAGGGACTGGTTTGAGTTTGACACCCCTGCTTTAAGTGAAGGATTATTAGTAGCTGAATAGCATGTGGTTTTACTCTGTGGCCTCTTACCTTCCATTTCACACCTACTACGATCTGCTCTGTCTTCAGCTACAGAAGAATATTAAACATTAAAATGTCAACTTTATTAGAATAAAACTTACACGAAAAGAAATAGACCGTGGTTAAAACTTACACGTATTCTCTTTTGTCCAGAAATCTGGAAAGACATTAAAACAGGGGCATTAGAAAATACTACACAGAAGAAGAAACTGTTTACAGTAAGTGAATAATTGCTAATAATATAAGGTACTGACCTTGGCTCCAAGGCAACGACTCTGCAGAGAGACAATTAGCACAAAGATTATTCGTGTAAGTCAGTTCATGTGAAGGTTGAGTTGTTGTTTAACATGGTGCTCAAACGTGGCCTGATGCTTGTGGTTGAGGTTAAGGTCATGTGGTTACAGAATCAATGAGCTTTCTCAACTGCAACCACTTAGATTCTGATTTAGATATATATCATCAGAAACTATTTACAAGATATCTGTTTGTAGCTCAAAAGAAAAAAACAAATGATGGGAAGCTGACAATTTAAATGTACTTGTTGTACAGATCTGCTTGTGTAAGTTGGCTGGCTTAAACAAAGAACGAGACGATATCTTACCTTTTTCATAGAAACACACTCCTAAAAAAAAACAAGTGGTGCAGTTAAAATCTGAATAATGCAAATAATGAATGAAAAATGAAATTAATAACCGTATGATGATTCCTCACCTGTTTTGAATCTGTGTATAGTGATCAGCAGCAGTAGAGGCACCAGCAGACATAAGAAAACTATGACTCCTTTGATCACTTTCATTTGAGACCCTTCCTCTGGGGCTGTAAAATCACGTAAGCAGCAGTAGGAATTAAAAAATCATAATGTAAAATCATAAAGAAACATTATTGTACTTCCTCCTCTGTTAACTCACGGGCAGCGTTGGGGAGAGGGCTGTGAATGGCTGCGCTGCGCTCCAAACTGACTGGGTTCTGCAGCTCACAGCTGAACTCCTTTAAGCTTGAATTGTCCTTCTGGAAGAATAATAGCATTCATTATTTAGGGCCCTGAATCTGGTGTTAAATGCCTACTTTTGCAACTCTTCCAGTCTCAGAGTTTTTTTTTTCTAAACAACCTGTGGAACCTGCGTATGATGAAGTTAGGTTAAGAAAAGGAAGTGTGGCTATCAGAAATGAACGGTCACCAGTGTACGATACCGTTATCTGCAGTTGCCTCGTTGTTGAGTTCATGATCCCACTGTCTGTCCACCACGTGTAGGTGACCGGTTCAGCTTCTGCGCTGCTGCCATCGCAGGTCAACAAACAGCTGGTTTTCCCATCATTGCAGGAAAAAGTTACACTGGGAACAGCAACAGCAGCTGTTAGAAATAAAAAGAGGTTAGACTTTTACTTTTTGAACCTCACACAGATGTGCGTGTGATTTATGAACTTACAGATCACTCTCAGATCAATTGAAGCCAACGTTTTGCTGTTGATTTCTGGGGTGTACTTGTTACTGTCATCTAGAGTCAGTCCTGTGATTGTCATTTGTCCGGTTGCAGTGTTGAGGCTGCCTCGAGCTGGAAACAGACACGGACAGTGTTTAACACCATGAAGGACACTGAGGACCTGAGCTACGCCAGAATCACTGTACCTCTGAACTGACGATAAGAACTGATGTTTGGGTCACCGAGGTCCCACGCCATAGCAATGTCAGACCCTTCTTTCCATTGGATGCTCTCGATGACGTCAGACACAGAGTCTGGCGTGAGGACGACTTCATCACCCAACTTCTTGTAAACTGTGGCCGCTGCTAAGACAGAAATAAGCTCAATGTGCTGCTTTTCTCTGAGCATCACCTCAGGGATGGTCAGGAAGTACTTATTAACATTTATTACTGCTGCTAAAGGTAAAACACTGCTCCCACTGCATTAGGAAGCTCACAAGTTTCATCAGCTTAGAACCTTGATTCCCGATGAGATCTTGTAGCACAGTGCTTCTACTCCCCTGTGTGTATTTGGCTGTTCATCTACTTCTACTCAATATATATACAGTATATTAACAGTCTGGTCCTTTGCTGTAGTGTTTGAGACTAATTTGTTAGTTTTGCAAAGAATAGTGTAAACATGACATTCAGCATGTAGGCGGTTCTAGTGTGGTCACTCATTGATTTTAAATATGGCAGCCAAAACATTAGAACTACCCCACCCTGTTCCCACTGCGACCTCAATAACAAGCATATAGTATAAGCATATAAGTATAACCTTGGCCAGTAAAATGAATGAACTTGCGCTATTTGAATTAGACCTGATAAAGCCAGATATTTGAACAACTTAATAAAGCGGTACTGTATTAAAATGGCTCAGTCACGGGTGCCAATTAATCATCGATAGCGCTTCAGTGGTTTTATCGACATTATCGACACACAAACTTGTGAGCAATAGGCGTCGCGTTGTGAGAGCTGAGGCACAAACAGGTCCGACTGCAGACGCTGCCCCGCTGGGTGCGGCCGCGCGCACGGAAAATCCGCTGCCTCACAGCCAGCGCGTGTTCGCCAACGCGACCCGGCGCACGACGACAACCACCCGCGACCCCCTTAAAGCCGAGCCCCAGCGGCGATCCCTCGGCGGAGCTCTTACCGGCCTGAGCCGTGACAGCAGCCAGCAGAGCGCCCAGCCAGCAGGCCTTCGCCCGCACGCGCAGCCCCATCGCTGACGCCGCGCTAGAGACGGAGCAGGAACGACGCGTGTCCGTCCCGAGCCGACACCAGCATGTCCAGGAGCGGCGACCGGGGCCGCGACGACGCACACGCCAATGGATCACGAGAAATCAGTCAATAGCAGAGACGAGCACTCAGACCCGAAACCAAAAGTAAAACTGCGTTCAGGGACTTCAGCAGGCTCCGCCCCCTTTGACAATAAATAACATCTTATTAAATGTTATATTATTAAACGGAACTTAATACACAATAAAGTGCGGACTTTTTCCGCCACCTACTTTTTATGTGCTGCTACTGTAGAACTGAGCTTGGATTGACCTTGTTTTCATGAAAAACCTGATCAGAGCTAGGCTTCTAGTAATACAACGTTGCAGTGCTACGAAGACAAAAAACATAAAGGCTTTTATTGGTCAGAGCAAAAACATTATAGCTTTGACATGTGGCTCCAAAGCTGTAACTGAAGAAAGTGCAGCTCAGTGCAGATAGGTTTAAAATCTACAAGCTACTATGACATGAAGGACTAAATGAAAAAACACACTCAAAGAAGAGATAGAAAGTAAATGAACTGAGAAGTACATGCTTTAATGATGAGTTGTTTTCAAATTCACACCAAATCAAACATATGAAGACAGAGCGTGGTGTGTTAATGTGGAACCATATATACTGTGTTACTTTTGTAAAGCTGAAAAGGTTGACGTTTACACAAACAGCTACTGATGCAGATGTTATTGCTGTGTTTTCTCAGGGCTGGGTGCGTTCAGGGGCTCCAGCTGCAGCCACAGGCCTCCCTCTGTACGCAGGACCAGCTGGGGCAGGCGCCGGACGCCTCCAGAGCCGCCCCCGAGGTGGGGGTCGGACCCAGGGGTCAGACGGAACCTGAGCAGGGTCAACGCCACGACCACTCGCAGCTCAGCGAGAGCGAACTTCTGCCCGATGCAGTTCCTGGCCGCACGCATTGAAACCATCATTAGACTGGTTTTATGGCTCGTTGAGTGAGGACACTGCGTTGCACTGTACTGCACCTGGGGCCTGAGGAGAAGGGGATGAAGGCGTGAGGAGCGTGGTTCTCTGTGTTCACCGGGTCGAAACGCGCTGGATTGTACTCCTGTAGGAAAACACAGCCACGGGTTCAACGCGTGGACATGCGTGAAGGTGAAATGGGACGACTGCAGAACATGGTCTCACGTGTGGGTGGGTCCAGACAGCAGGGTTGTGGTGCGTCCCGTAAATACTGACCAAACAGATGGCACCTGGGAGAAGGAGCAGGGAGGTCACCGCTAGCCAATCAGAACGGCTGGACTGCTCTAACAGTGTTTGATGCATGAACAGACACGGACAGATAGAGGGGGTTGATTGAAACCCTCACCCGGTGGCACTGAGCGGCCTCCTGGCAGCGCCACAGCCTGGGTGTACTTCCTGGTGACAGCCTGCACAGGAGAGTGCAGTCTGAGGCTCTCTCTGATGCACATGGTGGTGAAGGGAAGGCTGGACAGATCCTCCCTTTGGACAAGGACGCGTGAGGACACGTGTTCTTATTGCTGTCTAATCTTAAAGCACTGATGCGTGTGTGTGTGTGTGTGTGTGTGTGTGTGCGTGCGTGCGTGCGTGCGCGCGTGTGTGTGTGTGTGTGTGTGTGCGTGCGTGCGTGCGTGCGTGCGTGCGTGTGTGTGTGCGTGTGTGTGTGCGTGCGTGTGTGTGCGTGCGTGCGTGCGTGTGTGTGTGTGTGTGTGTGTGTGTGTGTGTGTGTGTGCATGTGTGTGTGTGTGTGTGCATGCGTGCGTGCGTGTCTGTGTGTGTGTGTGTGTGTGTGTGTGCGTATCCTGACCACTCGATCCTCTGTGCGTCTCGTCCCTGCATCAGATCCACCACCTCCTGCCTGCACGTTTCCTGATAGTGAGCGTGTCGCGCTAGATTGTACAGCGTCCAGCAGATGGCGCTGGCCGTCGTATCGTGGCCTGCGGAGGAGAAGGACAGTGTAGCGTCGCCCCGCGTGTTGCATGGGCTCCACCCGAGCGCTCTCACCTGCAAACATGAAGGTGTCGGCCTCAGCTTGGATCTCCTCGTCCGTCAGGCCTTGTCCATTCTCGTCCTGCAACGCACACTTTGTCACTCTTCTTCCTTTTAAAACCACTTACTGACCACTCCTCTGCTCTCCTACCTTTGAAAGCAGTATAATATCCACAAAGTCTTTCCTCTTCTGAGGTTTGGGGGACTCAGGCTGTGTTGGGGCCGCCTGCTGTTCACTGATGAGAGCTCGGCGCTTCTGAACCACGTCCCTTGTAAACCTGCACACGTCAGACGTTACAGGGGATACACTGTAGATGCTGGTACAGTGAGACGCATGTTGCTGTCGCATACCTGTGTACTACGCTCAAGGCCTTTCTGAATCGTTTCCCCTGCTGTGTTTTCCAGTAAATCCAGTCCCAGTGGTGTAAAACCCTGTGGCGGCGGTCTATTATCAGGTCACTGAGCTCCACTATGGCCGACACGTACTCACTGGACGACCTGCACAGGCGAAGACAATGACGCGTAGAAGAAGAACAGCGTGGGTGACGGGCGGAGGCGTGTGGGCGCTCACTGCTGACAGTTGCTGTCGTAGCTGAAGGCACATTTCAGCAAACTGTCCAAGGTCATCAGACTGACGTGGTGGAACATCTCCAGACTGGTGCCGCCTCCTGCGAGCAGGCGACGCCATTTGTCCTGGGAAACAAGCGGAGATTAGCGTGTTCAGGAATGACAGCGGGTCTTGTGTGCGCGCGTCTTACGTGCATGACGTCGGTGGAGCTGTTAAATGTGGTGACGTAATTCCTCAGGACATCAAAGTGAAAAGCCGGGTTCAGCAGCCGCCTCTTGCGGGACCACAGGGCGCCGTTACTTATCAGCAGACTGTCCCCTGTGACGGACAGTAGCAGAGACAGGCTGTTCCACTTAGAGTTACAGTAGGTGAAAGTAGAAACAGCAACACGGGAGGTCTGACTCACCCAGCCATGGACGCAGGTGGTCGTAGATAAGATGGTCCTTCACCGTAATCCCAGCTGATTGGAGAAGGAACAATAAGCTCCATGCAAGGCTTGCAAAGTAACGCTAATAGTTTCCTCACCAGAAGCCATCAGCAGAGGTTTGACAAAGTCGGGGTGGAAAACTCTGACCAGGTGATAGAAAGGACCGATGAACCAGCTGCACGAGTGTTTGTACGTCTGCACCAGCTCATCCACCTGCACAAGGCCTTCCTCTGTGTTCTGCATCTGAGGCATGAGAACGGTTGAGCAAAGTGAAAGAGATGCTGCAACAGCTTCCCTGTTTTCAAAGACCTACAGTGAGCTGCTCATTGAAAGTGAACAAACACTATAAACCTTTAATTAAATTATGAGTGAAATCAACTGTGGGAGGTTTAACCTGCATTGTTTGGCAGAATTCACATCATATATGGCATAGAGGATGTTGTGTAATTAGATTCTTGCAACACTCTTTTCTCTCTTTAGTTCCACAGCATATATCATTTCCAATCTAGCAGCATTTAAAGGTCATAACTGAGGTAGACAGTAACATTGCTGCTGATTAACGTGGCCCGGCGTCCTACCTGTCCCAGGTGGCCGATCAGCCAGGAGCTGGCGTGTGGTTTAGCGAAGCAGGACAGCTGATGTGTGTACCAGGCGTGTCGCACCAGCAGCCTCACCGTCCAAGCTGTAACCATGGCAACCAGTCCTGCAGCCAGCACGCACAGGACCTGGCAGAGCCCAGCCCCGGTGAGGGCCCGAGAGAGCGCGGCCTGGAGGAGAGACATGCTGAGCGGCACCGAGCGGCCCGATGGCACTTCTGCTTTCACAGGCTGTGCATGAAGGAAGCTGAAAATGTGGAAATATGACGAAACTAAACTGCTCCATCCGGTATAACGATCAGAGAACCAACGGTGACTGAAAGTAAGTGCTTTCCCACAGCGTCACTTTCCCACAGAGTCACGACTGTGTGTGTCTTGACGCGTGCTCTCTATTTATCTGACATCTGCAGCAATAAAAGATACTGTATGTATATGTCACAGAGTGGTTACATAGGCTTAAAATGTCTGAAGTGAACCATAGTCTCAATAAAAAAAAAACATTATCTAAAAAATTTTAAATTTGTTATGTTTCTTTATATTTAGTATTATCTATTTATTACTGCTTTGACAGTAACAAATAACGTGACATTTCTTTAATTGGTGGTTGGGTTTTACGAGCAGCCCCTGAAGGCCTCAGTGATTGGCAGGCGGTACACCTGAGCAGACGGAGCTGTGGCTGCACAGAAGCGACACAAACGAGGAGCTTGAAGATCAGCTTGATTTATGCTGTGAAGAGCAGAGGGCGACGCTGCTGGTGTTTCCTGGAGTGATGTTTGTAGCTACCTGTCAGTTTCAGGTAAGTTGGGCCTTAACTGGCAAACGCGCCCGCAAGGCTGTCGCCATTTCGGCTGTTTAAGTTGGCTAAAGGCTCGACAGCTGGCTTTGAACATGTTGGTTATTAAAATTTAAATTAAATTTCTTTCTTTATTTTTTTGCTGTTGGATTAGAAAAAAAACAGACAAACAGTTGTATGTATTTACTTATTTATTTATACTTAATTGGCTTGTTTTATTGCAATTACGTTTCTACACCAAGGAGCAAAGTATACTTTTGTTTTTTATACTAAACCCGCTCAAGTTTTGAAAGAAAAATAAATTACCTTTTTATATTAACCTCATACAAATATGTCAATCGCAGCATGTAAAGCTGTTTCTAATTTTCTTTAAACATTTCAAATGTTCTAATGCAGCCTCTTTATTTTGACTAAAATGTATTTGGCTGTTTCGGTCTGTTCAGCACATCAGAATATTTTCCTTTCTTAGAACTTTTTCCTCATTAGCTGCACTACTACTGAGTTTTCTCATTGTCCCATCATCTCTGTGTGCATGTTGCAGGTCTTTTAGTGTGAATGACATGGCAGAAGGACATAGCGCGTGTGACAACCAGCAGGCAAATCTTCCTTCTTCAAGCTCCCCTCTGTCATCTGCTTGCTACAGCTCCTTTCAAACATGGCTGCCAGGTGAGTCGCCGCGGCGGCCGCTATGGACGGCTCATCAGCAGGACCATCCCATCAGGGCACAGTTGAATGAGCTACCTCCATCCACTTTCTATGAGGAACTGGTCTGTAGCAGCCAGTCCTCGGCCCCACTGGTCCGTCTGAGTGGTGCTAAGGCCCTGACGGCCTCTGGGCCACAGGGCGATGTGGTCAAACAGGGTTATCTGGGGAAGCTGGAGCAGAACCAGAAAAGATATTTTGTCCTGAAAGCAGGAAGTCACACCGGGCCGAGTCGACTTGAGTGGTACAAAAACCAGGAAAAGTTCTCCGCAACGGGGAAGTCTTCTGGTAAAGCTGCACTGGTGGGCTCGAGTAAACAGGGGTCTGTATGTGTAGCTTATTTTTTATTATTATTATTATTATTGTCATTATTATCTATTTTGATAATCTGTGCTTGCCTTCTTAAGCCTACATCTAATGTTAGACTCTGTTTTGCAGTGTGATCTATCTGAGATGCTGTCTTGGTGTCAGCCGGATTGGTAGCTCCAGGAAAGGCCACACGGTGGCGCTCTACACAAAGAATCAGACCGTAGTACTCGTGATGGAGGACCAGCAGGAACAAGATGAATGGTACCAGTCTGTTAGGAAACTGATGGAGGAAGAACACAAGGATGAGGAGCAAGGACAAGAATTAGATGAGGAGGACGATGGATACTGCACTCTACCGGCGGCTGCTTTTTACAAAGAGGTCAGGCTGATCATTTTTTACGATTGTGAAACTTTAAATTGGAAGTCTTTTTGATTTATTAAAATAAATTAAATATCTAGTAGAATCAAGTTCAAGTAACTTATAACATTTTCATTAACTTGGTGGCTGTTTTTATGTTTTTCTTTGTGTTTGACAAGTACTAAAACACTAAATGGTAAATCAAAAGCACCTGGCTTAGTCACTATTGTTCTGTTGCAAAAATCACAGATAATTAATCCTACTACGCAGAATATGCATCACGTCAAGTCAGGTGATTTCTCCTGTCTGTCTCTGGTTCATAACACTTTATGATTTTTTTTAAAGTGGGCTTTTCCTATTATAAAAAGGCTCACTTTTCAATACACATGTTTTATGAAGATTAAACATTTCGCTATCATCCAAGGTTTGGCCTGTAACCGTGAAACCCAGAGGTCTGGGCCGGTCCAAATCCCTTGCGGGAGAGGCTCGACTCTGCCTCACGGCCACTGCACTCGTCTTGGTCCGAGTGTGCGCGTGTAATGACTTGCCATCAGTTAAAATACCTTTGCTGAGCGTTCGACGCTTCGGCCACTTGGACGGCTCATTCTTCTTGGAGCTCGGCAGGTCAGCACCAAACGGTCCTGGAGAGATCTGGATGGAAGCAACTGATCAAGGTGATGAAAGGAAAAGTATGTGTTTACTGACGTTGCTAAGCAACAGCAGGACTCATCCTGTCTTTTCTGTACAGGAAACTCCGCAGTCGCCCAAAACATTCACGAGGTGATTCGAGAGACTGTACAAGCACTGCGCGCTCTTCCTGACTTCAGCCGTTCACCATCTTCCAGCAACAGCCATCCTCAAGCACTGTTGGCCTCCAAACGCAGCCGACCCAAATACAGAGACAAGTGTTTGAATGTGAGACCAACTGACTTGCCCCTGGCTCTGCCCCATAGTGTTCCTGACATCCACTCTAGCCCAACACAAAACCACCTGGAGCCCTGCAACGCAGACAAAACCGATGCCTCTGCTCTGAGTTTCACTTTTAGAACTCCGCAGAGATCCACATGTGACACTGACAGCTACGTAGAAATGAAGACTGACCAAAGCTGGGAGCTTGGTGACGAGGGGGAGAGGCAGGGGTACGTGATGATGTTCCCTCAGCTCAACCACACTTCATCTCTGCCTAAGGACGACTACGTGATCATGTCAAGTCCACATAAAGACGGCCATTCAGCTCATTCCTCCTTTTCTCTTCAGACGTTCAACAGGTCAGTTTAACTTGGAGATGATGTTACTGTAAATTTACTGTTACTGAAATATAAAAATCTATACCAATCATTTACCTTGGACTCTTTAGCAATGTCAGGAGTAATTGTGTATTATTTCCAGTAAACTGTGTCCTTTTTGTTTCTTGTTTTTAGCTCCACCTCTGAAGGTTGCTCACCTCTTCACCCATCACATCATCAGCCTAAGGAGCACCATCTGTCTCACTGGCTTGTGACTTCGGTTCGACAGTGGGAAGCACAAAAGGACCATTCACAGATAAGCATCAGCTCTGCTGACGCAACACAAACTACACAGGGCAGCACGACTTCTCCTGTGTTAGGCCTGATGGCACCGTCTGACGTGAGTGGACCAGTCTATACCAGGCCAGACCAGTCTAGTCCACTCCAGGCTGCTGAGTTCAAGCCTGCTCGAAGACACAGACTGTTGTCCTGTCTGCCTGCCTGCCTGCAAGCAGAGGAAAAATAATAAAGGAAAAAAATTAATACTTGTCTATTGCACAGACTTGTTGCACTGAGCACGAAGTCTGTACATGAATAAAGAGTCTTACATCCATACTACAGGTAATGCATAAGAAAAATAAAGGCTTTGTTAATACAAAATCAAGTTGCTTTTGTGTCTAATAGTTTGTAGTGCAGTATATTATTTTTTTACTTAACACTGTTTGTCCTTTTTAATGTCAGTAGGTTAAAGTAAAGTGTTAAGTGTGGCTGTTTTTGACAGACTGAGGAACGAAATCTATTCTAGTTTTTGTAGACTGCCAAAAAGTTTGTTTACCACCAGTTAAATCCAGTTACCACCTGGATTTAAATACGGAAATAGGTACGAGCCTCTTATTGGATAATTACTGTGCTCAAAGAATGAGGTCAGCTGACTACCTATCGGCATAACCGATAACTGATGGCACGGGCATATTCCAAGATGACAATGCCTACAAGCCTCAGGGTGCTTCAGGGAGCATGAGACATCATTTTCACACAATTGGATCAATTGGATACCACAGAGTCCAAAGTTTAACCCTCAATAGGGTTTGGAATGTGCTGCAATCAAAGCTAAAGGTGGTCCAACAAAAGTGTGTGTAACCTTTCTTTTTTTTCTTTGGTGGTGACTTTTTTTGGTCAGGCAGTGTGAATAATCTATGCTTATATGTACATTGGGCTGCAGTACGTTTCCTGCTGTTTCCTGTTTCTTTGGAGCCTTTGCTTACTGAGGACCGGGAATGTAGTGGAAATTTCCCATAAAGAGGCAAATGAGAGAGTTGTCTTTTGTGTGGTTTATTATAAAAATAATAATAATGGAGAAAGCAAATGAAAAGCATGAAAGTTGATCGTGCACATGAACAAACCAAAAACCAGCTGGGAGATCAGTGCAAACACCACGAAGGTGTGATGCAAAGAGCCCACGATCCTCAAGTTGCTTCTGGCTTTTAACCACTCTGTCCGACTACAGTGGAAGTCTGTGTAGCCCAATCAGACTGATGCACCATCTCATCCCTGTCGCTGTGTGTGTGGAGATGTTTACATTCTCACACCTGCATCACTGGCGTTTGACTATCAGAGAGGACGGAGCTCTAAGTCTCAACAGACAGAGACACAACTCCCCGGTCTTGGGTTTGGGAGCTAGAGTCCAGAGTCTATGAGGCAGAGACAAGCATTGAACAATGTAGGTGAAATGTCAAATACATAAAACAAATGTAAGACAAAACACAAGATACTGTATTAATTGCAGAACACAAGTCATAAATCATATAATAACCGCATAGAATAAGAAAAATTATTTTCCCATTATAGTTACCCCCTTTTGATTACACATCAAACATATAAATGTTGTTAATAAATAAACGTTGTTAAACATCGCATTCTGTAATAATAAAACACTTTCAAATTAAAAAACAATGAGTGTATTAATAAAAATACAGGTTCACAGCTGTTTCTTCTGTGGCCTTCATGTGTAACATCAATGAAACGCCATTGATTGTAATAAAGACAATTATATATGTTAGTCATAAGTTTCCGGTGGGGTTCTCTTTCATGTGATTTGAGCTAGTTTTCATGCTTTTGGATCTTTATTGTACATTTGCGTCTAAAGTGAATAGGAGAATCAGGGATTAACCAGAATCAACCTCTATCATCTGTAGATGAAGGATAAAAACTAATTGTAGCAGTGAATAAAGTGATTGTGAGCAAATTAAACACCAAATCAACTTTGGGTTATTTAAACTCAGTGTTGTGAAATTGTAAAATTTTTTCCTTCAAAAGTAGTGTGTAAAGTTACATAGAAACATCATATGATCAAGGCAATAATCAGAGTAACATAAAATGAAGTCTAACACAAGGTTAAAATTGATGTCTCGTAACAATCTGCTTCGTTCTGTTGAACACTAGCATTAGATTCTTTCCAACTTGTGTGTCGATGTATTGATTGTTCGTTGGAGTCCTTCAGGTTGTGATCAGCTGATCACAGAGACACTTGGGATTCGTTATCACCGCCAGGTTTCCTCCCAATGTCGTCTGAGTCACTGTCACTCCCGTGATGTGAAGAGTCTACACGTCGTCCAGCGGTGTAAGGTGGTGTTATTTCTAAGCCATCGGGCTGTAGAAAGATGGGATGTTTTCTGTTCCTAAAGAATCAAAGACAGTATGAGGACAAAAGAGCAGAAGTCGTACAACCTGATTTCTCATTCACTGTTTGAGTGAAAGGTCGCGTAGGGTCAGATCAGGGAGACCCAAAGTAGGAGCCGACTGAAGAGCAAGCTTGAGGTCAGTGAACGTTGCTCAGCCTCAGACGTCCACGTGAGACAAGAAGTGTGATGACCACTGTTTCACATCTACTGATCAAACCTACATCACATCTGTGTGTGAGCCACAGGGAAGCAGGGGCTTCCTGTAAGGCTGAGTGTTGGGTCAGAGCGTCCTCTGAAAAATGAAAATAAAAATAAAAACAAAAGCATGTAGTGTGTCATTAGAATGTGGAGGTATCAAGTTCACTGTTTGCTGCACATGACGGGCAGAATAAAAAAAGTTTTCTAAAAGTATGTAAAGTAGGTAAATACGTCACATGGGGTCAGAAGTCGTTCACCAGTCTCCACCCCGTTGATATCTGTTCACGAAAGGACCCACGTCCTGCATCCGTCTCCATCATGTTTTCACAGAGGGACGTGTGGAGCTGTAGAATAAAAATAAAAATCTTTTTGTTCGTTAGTAAAAGAAATCGCAAGCGCAGACCTGTTTTCATCCCAAAAGAGGGAAGTTGAAGTCAGTGTGTGTGTGAAATCATAACTCTTCAAACTTATCATCCGGACCAGAATACACATGTCTCTGATAGTCAGACGCCAGTGATGCAGAATGTAAACATCTCCACACACAGCGACAGGGATGAGATGGTGCATCAGTCTGATTGGGCCAAACAGATGTTCCAACGTAGTCGGACAGAGAGGTTAAAAGGCAGAAGCAACTTGAGGATCGTGGGCTCTTTGCATCACACCTTCGTGGTGTTTGCACTGATCTCCCAGCTGGTTTCTGCTTTGTTGATGTACGGATCTACGCGTGTTTCCTTCGTACGAACCAATCAACTTAGAATTGAGCGCAGGTGACTGAGTAGCAGACTCCTTCAATGACATGCCTCTATAAAAATATTTTAATTCATTTAAATACGGTCTAGGTCTGTGCAGTACGCACAGTCCAAGAGTCATTTATGCAGTGTCCTATGCAAAGATATAACTAAGCATTTGTGCACATTTACTCTACTCATATATGTTTGCTTCCAAGTACCATTTTAAAACGCTCACACTCTAATACTTGAACAGGACAAGTGTCTGTCACCTTATCTTTTCTGCATCTAGGCTGAAGGGCCAGCTTCTTGTTTTGGCTTCCTGTTTGTTCACACTTAGTCATGTACTTTAGCTTAGATGGAAACTGTCAGTAATTTAACTGTTTGGCTGTAACCAGATTAGGAGATGTTTGACAGATGTTTGATTTGAATGGTTCTTGTATATAAATGCTACATGCAGATGAACAAGGCTCAGACTCTTTGTGAACATAGAATTGTTTTTCACCCAGGGTTAATGCAGAAATAAATGAACACAAAGACAACCTGTTGGATTCTTCATTCTTATTGAATGACCAAAAGCCCAGTGCTATTTTAGTCACAACAGCTACATATAGCAGAGCTGTTTGATAATGCTTTTTTTATATTATAAATGCTGTAGTTGAGCAGTGATGTCTGCATATATGGGGTGCCAAATGTAAAAGTAGAACCTATAACTAGTTTTCTCACATTTAACTAAATGACACAACATGTTTTCTCACATTTAGTTAAATGTGCAAAAGTCTAAATGTAAATGTTAAATATAAATGTAAATGTTAAATATAAATGTAAATGTTAAATGTTAAATCTAAATGTTAAATGTTAAATGTAAATGTTAAATGTTAAATATAAATGTTAAATGTTAAATATAAATGTTAAATGTTAAATGTAAATGTTAAATGTTAAATCTAAATGTTAAATGTTAAATCTAAATGTTAAATGTTAAATGTAAATGTTAAATGTTGGCCGAGTGTAAAACTCGCGCTGGTCTCAAATCAGAGACGCGAACTCAAACACGTCAAACAGTACGCATAGCTCCGCCCACATCTGACTCTGGATCGGTGCACGAAAATACTGGAGAGAAGCTTGAAGTCGAAGCCATCATGGCCGCCAGCTCCGACTCCCTCCCGTTGGGGGAGATTGAACGGGCTGTAACGGCAGTTGTGCGGGCTGAGGCTCCGCTTCAAACTGCCGTTCTGTCGTAAACACCATTAATGAGAAGTCAAGTAGGTTTAAAAAGAATATTTCTGTGGCGCCGGTGGAGAATTAGTTGGCTAACTATACTAGCTAGCCGAAGTTACGTCCAGGCTAAAAACAAAAGTTTCCAGATCAGATGTGGGCGGGGTTTGCGCGCACTGTTTGAGGTGATTGAGTTCGCGTCTCTGATCTGAGACCAGCGCTGTTTGAGGGTAGGGATGGAGTCTACTTGCCCATTCATGAATATTCAGTTTTACGCTCGGCCAACATTTAACATTTACATTTAACATTTAACATTTACATTTAACATTTAACATTTAACATTTACATTTAACATTTACATTTACATTTAACATTTAGCATTTAACATTTACATTTAACATTTAACATTTACATTTAACATTTAGCATTTAACATTTACATTTAACATTTACATTTAACATTTAACATTTACATTTAACATTTACATTTAACATTTACATTTAACATTTAACATTTACATTTAACATTTAACATTTACATTTAACATTTACATTTAACATTTAACATTTAACATTTACATTTAAACATTACATTAACATTTAACATTTAACATTTACATTTAACATTTACATTTAGACTTTTGCACATTTAACTAAATGTGAGAAAACATGTTGTGTCATTTAGTTAAATGTGAGAAAACTAGTTATAGGTGCTCCTTTTACATTTGGCACCCCATAGGCATATGTGATCAAACATCAGGAAAATGAAATAAATGAAACTGTCCACAGATACAAGATGAATAAACTTAAACGCAGCCACCTGCTTTGATTTCTCTTATTATTCTTTTACATTTCACTGACTGCGCATGCCTTCATACGTACTGTATCACACACTTTGTTGATAAACAGTATGTGACATAATACTAACAAAGAACCAAAATAAAAGCATAGAAGGGCACAGAAGAAAGCCAACCATCTCTGACCTGAAGCAGTAAAAGGAATGAAACAAAAAGTTGTAAAATCAATGACATATGAAACATTGATGAAAATGTGTAGTTGAAGTAATAGCTGCAAAAAGGCTTTGTATAAGATTGGATTATTTTCTAAAATATTTGCTGTAAATAATGTTTTTGTCCCATGAGATTTTGTTACTTCGTTGTTGGACTTAAATCATATTTTAAAAAATGTCACTGAGTTAAATATTTTGTACAGTGGACCTGACCATTGTAATGATTAATAGTGCACACAAGTGTGATGTTGTTAATTTACATGTACAATGTAGAAAGTGAGCTCACTGTGCTAGTGGGTGGCACTGACGTTCAGCCTGCCAAATTCAGTCTCGCAATACACACATATTTTTTTAATTATATCAAAATAAATGTTCATCATCATGCAAATTTGACCAATTGCACTATATATAAACCCACTGCAACCAAGCTGAGGATTCAGCTGAGGATACAGACGACTCCTGCTTGGACCACAACAACAGAACCCAGGAACCCACCACTCACCAACAAGAACCCCACGGTACAGTACTGTGGCAGGGAGCCACGCAGCTCCTGAAAACACAGCAAGAGATTAAGATTCAAATATATTCAAAGCTATTATTTTTTTTTTATCTTAATAATTGTCTTGTTTTTATTCAGGAAATCATGAGAATGAAGTTTACCTGCCTGCTTCTGATCCTGTTTCTCTCCGAAACTCTCTCTGCTCAGATGATGTCTCGGTTAAGCTTCCGCGAGAAACAACTTATCAGTGGATGAAAGTTCGGAACATGTAAAAATCGCATGAGGCCCATCAATCGTGAATTCAGCGGATGTAAACCCACCAATACATTCATAATGGATCCCTCTAATACAGTCATGAGTCTCTGTCTGCGGCGTGGGGAACAAGATACAATATCACCTGAAGGGTACAATCTGTACAATCTGAAACTCTGTAATAAGCCACAGGGCACTTATCCTGACTGTACCTATGATCTTAAATCAATTTACAATAAGAGAATCAAAGTTGGGTGCCAAAATGGGAAGCCAGATCATTATATAAGACATCTTAATTAAGTCTAAGCTTCTCCTTATGTGTACTAGAGCTGCCTTTTCAATAGATGCAACTCCGTTCCTAGTACAGGTATTTTTTTAGGCTTCCATTATATTTGATTTTCTTTCTTTATATATGTGTAATGATGGTGTATGTGAACATTAATGGATTAATAAGGACAAAGAGAGAAAGAAACACGACCAGATAAACTGAAGTCAGATTCGACACTTGGAGAAAAGCTGTGGACCTGTAGGAGAATTCAGGCTGTTTTCTTTACACAGCCACTGTTTGCATCAAAACCTGAGAAGAAATAAATACCTTTTATTGTGACCTATTCTTGTACTGTTATCTTGCCATACACTTGTATTACTCTGCTTTGTTCTTCTGCATCAGCTAAATAAAGTTTTCAGGTTTTGATCTTTGATTAACTTCATAAACTCAATAAGTATAAAGTACTGGAGGAGTCAGAGTGTAGTTACAAACATCACAAAGGTAATAGTCACTGTTCGAAGAACAAAGAAGTTTCTGTCATAGCTTTGAATCAGGAATACCTGTGTGTGTGACCCTTCTCTTATCTCTTCCTGTTTCCCCTATTCAACCTGTCCGTCCAGCACTGTTTCTATTCAAACTGGACCAAACACATGTCACCAATCAGGAGGAGTCTATTACACCCTTATTTCACCTACAGTAGATAAAAAGACTCCTCCTGAAAAAGCCAAACTGTCCAACACAACAACACATGGGCAGGACAGAGGAAAACAAAAAAGAGTTGATCTATGTAACATAGACCAATTCTCTGTATCGTCTCTGGGCCTGTGATTTACAGTATATTAGTAGCACTCACACTGCAAACCAAACAAGCAATGATCTGATTATTCAAAACAGCTGTGTTTTATCTGTTTCTGTAGTCCGTTAGCAATAACTGGTATGTGTGTTTATATCCTCAATTAGTGGCTATCAACATGTCAATCAGGAATTTCTAAACAATATATAATAAACAACAGTATCTATATTTAGTGAGTAAAACAAACTAGGCTGAAGCGCCAGCTTCTTGTTTTGGCTTCCTGTGTGTTCACACTTAGACATGCACTGTAGGGGTATGAAGCAGAGTGACGTTTTGATAATTAAGGTACTTTTTTAATAACAAATGTGGTTGATAATGCGTACTACTTAAAGTGTCACTGTGCCAAAACAATGTCCATAAAAATACAAGATCAAAAGCAAATATCAAATAAAAGCAAACGACAATCACAAAACAAGCAAATACAGATATGCAAAAAAAACTTATGACAGTAGAAAAATGAAGGGTTTTGTCAGTAGCATAAACTTGGACACAGTCATTAGCCTATGAGATGAACAGGTCTGTCACCTTTGAATATGAGGACTTGTGTTTTATTAGTTTTTTATAAGCCTGCGCAGAAAGAGTTCAAGAAATTACTCAGACTTGTACATAAGCATCATGACATTTGTACAATTTTTCTCAGAATAACTTATCTCACACTTCCTTTAGTTAAGTAGTTCTTAGAACAGAGAAGTTGGTCTTTGTGTAGAACTAAAAGACAGAAGTCACAGCCGCCTGCTGCATCTGATAAGGCTTTACACAACTTCTTTCATTATGTTACCAAATTTTACAGAATCGTGTTCTTGGATTAAAGGACATGAGACAGAAACATTCAGGATGTCAACAAACTCCTGAGTTAAGGCTGAAGCTAATGAAGGAATGAACTCTGCCTATGATGCCCCTGGTTGCACTACGGTGGCCCTCGGGTCTATTCTGGGTGTGTATGTCCAAGGTTGAGTAGAATAGCTGCAGAGCGAGTTGGAATAAGTGAGAATATGTGCATGGTGTGTATGTGGATAGGCTCACACATTGTTTGGTGGATGTTTGTGTGAGTGTAATGGGTATGGGACTGTCTGTTTTTGTGCGCTACTGTGGATGTAGTACAGTGGGGGTATGGGTGGCCCTGCTGCCTGGATGGTATCTGACCTATCAACAGCCTGATCTCTGACCCTATGGGTGTTGACTGCAGCTCTCCTTGGAGGGTTAAATAGTGGCCTCTTTGTGATTCACAGCATCTGTGGCTTGCTAGCTCAATGGGCAGAGCCTTAATATGCAGGTCCCCAGTCCGATCCCCACCCTTTGCATCAAATGTGCCCTTGAGTAAGGTCACATTTGATGCTGTGAAATTGATATCATCCCTCTGGTGAATAATGCTGCAATAAAAACTTGTTACTTGTTGTACTTGTTATTTAAAACACAATACGAAACAATAGCTGATTATGTCCAGTGAATTAAATGTTTTATACAGTACAATTAACCAATTGAATGATTACTGTAACTGTTCCCGTGTACATAGTTAGATCAGTGAGCCAGTGGGTGGTAAAGACACTTTCTTTTTTATAATGAAAGTGTTTTGCTTTTTGCATTTGTCAGGATTATTTTGAATCCTCTTTCATAAAATCACACACAGGTCAAAATTCATGTTCTCTTTGATGTGTTGTCCGATGAAATTCTGGTATCTTACGTACTTAGTTTTATTTCCAGAGAGTACAGCAAAACTAAATGTTTTATACAGCACAATTAACCAATTTAATGGTTAACTGTAGACATTCACTGCTGTGGTTAGATAGTGAGTCACTGAGCCAGTGGGTGGTAAAGACACTGAAGTCCTGCCTACAAGGGCCACTCTTGCAACATACACTTGCAACGTACTGCACAATATATAAACCCACTGAAACCAAGCTGAAGATTCAGACTTTGACCAACTCCTGCCTCAACCACAACAGCTGAACCAGCAACCAACCACTCACCAACAAGGGCAACACGGTACGTGTTATTTCTAAACAGTTTAGAATTGCGTACTAAAATTATTATTTTTCTTTTTTACTTTTCAGAATCTAAATGTAATCCTTTTGCCACCCGGCTCATTGTGGAAAAGGGAATAACTAATAGGTGTTATGGCCCCTTAAACATTTAAACATTTAATGGGCGTACCCAGTTAAACATACAAATAATATTTTTAACCACAACAGTTAATCTCACTATGAACTGAGAGTCTCATTCAGGCCTGCGTTGGCACGCGTTGGAGCTCATTCCCATTGAAAATATCTCCTTCTTGTTAGTCTGAATAAGTTGTATTCAGTCTTACCACCCAGAACTCCACTGCCCTGTCGTCCTCCACGCAGGGGGAGCGGTGAATGTACGCCGACAACTCCGTCTGCTTCCTTTCTGCACACAGGAAGGCTGCTCGGACACGAGGATGCTAGCGCTAGCGTTAGCGGTGAACTCATTCTGTCGTCCCTAAAAACTCAGCCTAATTCACTCCCTTTCAGCGCGGGTCGTTTTCCAACTTCCCCGGCAAACTTCAACATGAACAAGTCAACATGAAGTGCGGGTACTGGGTTACGGGTACTGACTATGAAATAATGCAACCATTAGCCAACTTCTCTACATAGATGACATACATAGATGACAGTTGTTTGCCAAGAGTGAACAACATATTGACTCGCTAATACATACCACCAGAATATATAGCCAAGACATTGGAATGTCATTGGAACTGAATAAGTGTGGACGGATGGTAACAAGGAGAGGAAGGTCAGGGGATAAAACTACCAGAAGGCACGATACCTTGAAATACCTTGAAATCCCACAGGCAAATGGTAACCACGAAGAGGCCACAAGGAAAACAGCAACCACCAAGTACCTCCAAAAGGGTAAGGCAAATCCTGAGAAGTCAGCTGAATGGGAAGAACAAAGTCGGGCTGACCAATACCTACTACCCCTGGAGGGTTTCCCCCCAAATCCAGCACCTTGAGACTGTACACTAAGGAAGGAAGCCGAGGATTAGTGAGCGTCATCCACTATCCAGCATGAAACAACTACGATTTACTATAAATCAGGAAGGTGGCCCCAACAAATGATGTGTTCAGTGAATACCTCAGGCAGCAGAAACCAGAGGAGGGGAAGGTAGAGGAGGAACCCTCATGAAAGGACAAATCTGCACGATATGTACCACAGGCAGATAAAAGAAGTGGCTGATATCAAAATATACCAGACGTGGCTAGACAAAGCTGGACTGAAAGACAGCACAGAACAACTAATCCTAGCAGCATAAGGAGAAGGCTCTGAGAACCAGATCAATAGGTGCAGGCCATGCAAAAATGCCCCTGAAACAATTCAGCACATAACAGCAGGATGCAAGATGCTAGCAGACAGGGCATACATGGAACGCCATAACCAAGTGGCCGGCATAGTATACAGGAACATCTGTCCTGAGTACAGGCTGGAAGTCCCAAAGTCCAAATGGGACACACCTCCGAAGGTGGTTAAGAATGACAGAGCTAAGATCCTGTGGGACTTTCAGATACAGACTGACAAGCTGGTAATAGCCAACCAATTCGACATGGTAGTGGTGGACAATCAGGAGTACAAGACTGTACTGATGAATGTAGCAATACCAGGTGATTAGGTGAGGAGTGAGGAGCAGCAAATGTTTTCTTATGTTGGTCTGGTCTGTTCATCAAATGTTAAACTGGTTTTACCACCCTTGCTTTAAATAAATGTTTAATGTCATGTAAGGTAAACAGATAATCAGGTGTGGCTCATCCACACTATTTAATGAAGTTACAGGGACCAGGCTTCAGCTTCATAGACTTTCCTTCACTGAAGACATCTTCACCATCTCTAACCAGACAAAACGCTGTCACCTGAACCAAAGCTGGTGCATTAAAAGACCTTGTTCACATCCTCAGTAAAAGAAGGTAAGAGGACAAACAGTTTAGAGTGGTCTAAATTTTCTGTCTAGATATATGAAAACTGGTAAAATGTGATCAACGTCAAGATGTTCGTTATTAATTTGGTTATTTATAAGGCTCATTTGTATTTGAACTTGGAAAGAAACAACATTATGAATTAAACTATTTCTAACTATTTCAGTCACCACTGCTGCTCTAAACTCATATTAAAAATGAATGGTCTTGTTTTTTTTTCTTCTTTCAGTTAAAGATGAAGATTCAATTTGCTATTCTGTTTGTGCTGCTTGTTGCCTTTGAGCCCAGTGATGCTCTGACCTTTAATGACAAGCATGTCATCAACAACCTGGACCCAAAAGATTGTACTACAGTGATGAACAATAGAAAAATCAAAGAATACAATAAATGCAAGGCAATAAACACCTTCATTCTGACAGATTCCACCACTGTCCAGAACCTCTGTACTATGAATGGAAAAGTAACAAGTTATAATACTTTTACAGTTGTTATCTGTAAACATGACAAAATAAGCCCAGCTACTGCATGTGTTTATAAAGGTGAAAAACCAATCAAGCAGAAAATTGTAATTGATTGTAAAGCTGGTGTACCTGTCCACTTGTTTGGTACAGTGTAAATTATATGTGCTAGTTAAATGTACAAACAATCTTATATGTACATTTAGAAGCCTGTTGTCAATCACCAAACACTGAAGTGTGTTAATCCTGCCAAACTCACAATAAACTCAGCATGATCAACTTAGAGCTTCTGAGAATTTATTCCATTTAACTTTTAAAGGAAAAGTACACTGATTATCAATAAGAGTCGGGTAGTGTTTAAGAAAGTCAGGCTGCTGGACCGGTACTTCTAGGTCTTCCATTGTTCTTCCATTGTTTTTCCTTGTTTACCGGCACCTGCAGCAGAGAGCTGGCGTCCAGCAGAAATGCATCATGTCTCTGCGCTGAAAGAAGCTCAACTGCATCTAACAGACAAACGCTCACACGTTGCTTTACAGCTCCTGTAAACTGTCCCCTGGTAGGGTCTCCCTGCTGTCGACTGCCTCGCTTCCAACTTATTGCGGGCGCCTTTCGGCTGTGACAGCTTCGTCCACTCTGCGTACTGTAACTCGTCTGGGCTGCACTCTGGATCATACAAGTAACCCTGAATATCAGACTGTTCTAACACTATAAAACTCGCTGTCTTCTAAATAGTCCAGAGCAGGTCGGCTGGCCATTAAATATCAGTGCTGTAGGTGTATGCACTGGCGGCCGTTCGGTTTCGTTCCAGCAGGCTGGCTCCGCCCCTCTCAGTCTGACCAATCCTGGGGCAGGTACAGAGGAAACCAGGAAGCACTAGTTGTAGTTTTGGAGCAAACCATCTGCTGAGGTGTAATAAATGATAACTTCTCTGCATTAAAATTACGGAGCAATGTGACTGTCTCTTCATTCTTCAATATGACCTGAGGTAGTTTTGGTCAACTCTTATTGAAAATCGTAAAATATTTACTTTAAATCCCTTAGCTTAACCAATCATTCTATACTCACTCTGCTTCCTCTGTTTTCTCAGCATCCAGGTTTAGTGGAGACAGATCAACCTTCCTTGTTATTACTCTTTTAATTATCAACAAACCTGATCTCCATTAGGTTTGTCTATTCTCTAGGGGTTCTCACTCACCTTTTAGTTTGAGTTTCTGTTTTCCTAACATACTTTAATGGTGTCACACATACAAGAAAATGTTAAAGGACATACAGGTAGAACCTGTGATGGCCTTTTGGTTTATGTAGCTGGTTCACCACCACTATAAGTTCAGTTCAGATAAAACTCCTAGACTTACCCCAAGGACAGTGCACCTTTCAATCCCCACATACATGTTTGTTGATTAAACCAACATTACAAACTAATTTGTAATTATTTTTAAAAAAATGTGTGTTCCCGCTCACCACAGTGAATTATCTTCCATTTCACTCTATCCTGGTTTCTGAGTTTTAGAGTCTGGGTGAGAAAGGCTCGCAGCGAGGCTCTCAAGAGTTATAACTATGTTTAGGTTTAGAGTGAGTGGAGAACATGCAGAGAGGCGTGTCCTAGGCTCCACTCTTAGTTGTCACGAGATAGGGAAACTAAGCAACACGTCATTTTACTAGAGACTAGAAAGACTTCGTCCAACATGGGATGGTTCCCTTCTCTTCTTGTTTTGTCAAACAAACACCGACTCACCTAACAAGCACCTATTGGCAAAGCTCCTTCTTATCTTCTAAGACCTCATACTGTAGTTCCTTATGCTCCCAGCAGAACTCCTTGTTTGCAGAGCGCTGAGCTACTTGTGGTTAGAGTCTTTATATGCACACACACACACACACACACACACACACACACACACACACACACACACACACACACACACACACACACACACACACACACACACTTTGTGTCTTTGATGGGCAGCTGTGGGTCAAACCATCCTTTGCTCTTTTACTGCTTGTTGCTGTTGATTCTTTCTTTCTCTTTCTGTTTCTCCCTCTCTCTCTCATGACGTGAGTTTGTAAAAACACAATTCCTTTATACTTTTTGCTGGTGGACAGATAATATAAGCTTGTCACCTTGATTTATTTCAATATTAAGAATTGTGACAAATGGCAGAATCTGCATTAGATTCATGTGAAATATTACATATTACATGAAGATAGCATTATCTTCACAGAAAGAAAACCAGACCCGAAAACCGGCAGCATAAAGACAACTTAATTAATCTCAATAATCTAACTTGTTTCTTAGCTAAGATACTGGTAAGGGTCGTCCAGGACAGCAGGAGTCTGAGCCTTATACCGCTGTTATCGTACACATTTACATTTATACTTTTCTAAGCAGGAAATTCAGCATCAGGAAGTCATCAAGTCAGACTGGTTCACACCAATCTGTCCACTCAACAGCATCATGCAAATTGTATGTCTCTTTACTTTAGTGTGCGTGTGCATGTGTGTGCGTGTGTGTGTTCAATGCAAAGCAATTTGAAAAATGTCACACTTCTCTTAGTTAATGAGTCAGTTCTACTTAGCAGATTACAAGTTTTTAGTTATATTGTATGCCTGATAAACATTAACATTCGAACCCTGTACTACACCTGGGGCCCGTTTCAAGAAGGTGGTTTTGTGGAAACTCTGAGTTTGTTTACCCCGAAATGAGGAAAACTCTGAGTTTTCAGTTTCAGAAAGCGGGGTTACTTAAACCCGTAAAGCAGGGTAAGTTTAAACCCGTTTCAAGAAGCGAGGTAATCGAAACTCAGAGTCAGTTACTATGGCAACTTACTCTGTGAACCTAACCTGGTCGCGAGCAGGTTTTATTCGGGAAACCCAGAGTTTCCTTCGGTCTCCGCCCCTTTTTAAAGTGAACAGTGTTTAAATACCTCGTTTAATCTTTCAGTTCATTCATAGATTTCACCTGTTTCCTTCGCGCAGAGACCAAAATGTCCGTTTCTAGAGGATGCTGTAGATGAGGATGATGTATTAATTCACACGACGTTGAATTTACGGCGCGAGAGGATTTTAACGCCACAAGTTAATTTTCTGTCATATCGCCGTGCATATTTATTTTAGCGGTACCGTTTTTCTCTAGACTCCATACATATGTCAATAATCTTATCCACCCATACGTCAAACACATCACCCATCGTGGTCGTGCTCCTACATCCGAGCAGATTCTTTGTGTTGCGTTACGTTTTTTTTTGCAAACGGTAGTTTTCTTTATAAAATTGGAGATGCTGAGCACATTAGTGAAGCCACTGTTTGTAGAATAGTTCGATCTCAAGCGCTTTCCTTGACACAAACTCCTTAAAGCCATTAAGTAGGAGTTTCACAGGATTGCAGGTATGTGGTATTTAATTCGTTTAATTAAAGCTAATCTGAAAAATGATGATCAGTTAATAACATCTTACTGTAATCTGAAATAAACTGCTAAATGTGCAGGTACACTGACTACTCCTTCTAATGGTCACTGTAACTGACATTACATTGTTTACATCACCAAGATCATATGTGATGCTGCACATATTATCACAAACGTGGAGGCCAAGTCTGACTCTGGTCATGACTCATGAATATATCGTGAGTCAACCCTAAATAACAGGCTGCACTGTGTAAGTACATGTATGTCCTATACACGTATTTCAATGCATGCACTCACACTCACAGGAGCACTTCTATGCAGCACTAAAGTAATGAGAACTTTCTTTTAGGAGAGATTGACGACTTTCTGCTGGAGATAGGGGTTAATGCCAGCCCACACTACTGACCTCTCACTCAGAACCTGAAGCAGGCTCCCAGCAGCGCTTTAACGTGTCACTGCAGAACAAGAGCCCGGGTGGAAATGACCATAGGCCTGTTGAAAGCATGTCTTCAGTGTCTACGTCACCTTAGAGGCCTGTGACATTAATGTGGCATGTGTTGTTCTCCGAAATATTGCAATTTTTAAAGGGGAGCAACAGCCTGCCCTACAAATACAAGACCCCGAGGAGACTCCTTCCATTATGGTAATCTGCAGAGTGGATGGACAGTCAGATGTGATTTGCCATAAGATCAGCCATCACCACCACCAATAAAAGAAACTGAATAATTGCAAATCATAATTTATTTGGTTTTCTTCATTTCCTACAAATACAAAGGCAATTGTTAGATTTTATGATTCTTCCAATAATTCATACAATTCACCTTTAACTATACACTCATCTCCAGCTTGTGTTTGGGAATTTCAATTTCTAGATCTGTCTTTTCAATCTTGTGGTACAAGTATAATATTTCCTTGAGATTTAGTTTATACAACTCTGTTATGCGGTGCCAAATGTAAAAGTAGAACCTATAACTAGTTTTCTCACATTTAACTAAATGACACAACATGTTTTCTCACATTTAGTTAAATGTGCAAGGTCTAAATGTAAATGTTAAATCTAAATGTAAATGTTAAATATAAATGTAAATGTTAAATGTTAAATCTAAATGTTAAATGTTAAATATAAATGTTAAATGTTAAATGTAAATGTTAAATGTTAAATCTAAATGTTAAATGTTAAATATAAAAGTTAAATGTTAAATGTAAATGTTAAATGTAAATGTTAAATGTTAAATCTAAATGTTAAATGTTAAATCTAAATGTTAAATGTTAAATGTAAATGTTAAATGTTGGCCGAGTGTAAAACTGAATATTCATGAATGGGCAAGACTCCATCCCTACCCTCAAACAGCGCTGGTCTCAAATCAGAGACGCGAACTCAAACACGTCAAACAGTACGTATAGCTCCGCCCACATCTGACTCTGGATCGGTGCACGAAAATACTGGAGAGAAGCTTGAAGTCGAAGCCATCATGGCCGCCAGCTCCGACTCCCTCCCGTTGGGGGAGATTGAACGGGCTGTAACGGCAGTTGTGCGGGCTGAGGCTCCGCTTCAAACTGCCGTTCTGTCGTAAACACCATTAATGAGAGTCAAGTAGGTTTAAAAAGAATATTTCTGTGGCGCCGGTGGAGAATTAGTTGGCTAACTATACTAGCTAGCCGAAGTTACGTCCAGGCTAAAAACAAAAGTTTCCAGATCAGATGTGGGCGGGGTTTGCGCGCACTGTTTGAGGTGATTGAGTTCGCGTCTCTGATCTGAGACCAGCGCTGTTTGAGGGTAGGGATGGAGTGTACTTGCCCATTCATGAATATTCAGTTTTACACTCGGCCAACATTTAACATTTACATTTAACATTTAACATTTACATTTAACATTTAACATTTAACATTTACATTTAACATTTACATTTAACATTTAGCATTTAACATTTACATTTAACATTTACATTTAACATTTACATTTAACATTTACATTTAACATTTACATTTAACATTTAACATTTACATTTAACATTTACATTTAACATTTACATTTAACATTTAACATTTACATTTAACATTTAACATTTACATTTAGACTTTTGCACATTTAACTAAATGTGAGAAAACATGTTGTGTCATTTAGTTAAATGTGAGAAAACTAGTTATAGGTGCTCCTTTTACATTTGGCACCCCATACTCTGTAACCGGTAACTTAAAATACAGAAGATTTATAGTTACAAGACATAGTTCCTCATTACTCTTACAGAATTGAACTCTGGCATTTACTGAACATCACTGACTGTGTGCATCTGTGCAGCAGAATGTGACGGACCTCCTTCTGCTGTTCTTCCACACTCTGGGGCAGAGGGGAGATAATAATGTCACTATACTTGGAGATAAAGTTACATCATTTAGGCTACGCAACACAAACATCAGAAATCATGTGCTGTGTATAAACTGTATTAATATTACACTTTATAATACTGCTTATCATAATTTAAGCTTTATTTAGTATGATACTCACAACATCCTGGGTTTCTGTTGTGACAGGAGGATTCATATATTACCATCACAATCTGTTAAGACCAACAAAGAACCCAACCCAGAATCTAAGAAATGTATATATCAAAAGTAGCCTAGGTAAACAATCAAATATATAGGTAGACCTCTTACATTTTACACATGCACTTGTATCCTGGGGAGTGACTGGTTCTGATGACTCCCTCCAGGAATTCCTTCAGCCTCTGCTTTCCAGTGTTCATGCTGAGGGCCTTCTCCTCTGCATGCGTCAGTGATGGAGGTGCAGGTCCTCCACCAGTTGTTCTAGTCTCTGCCTTCTTTCTGTTGGCTGAGTAGAAGTCAAATGTTTAACTGTGTGAAAACATTACACCCATGTTGAAAATGGTGCTGCACTGCTATACTCTGCATGCTATTTAGTTATTTAATAAGTCAAATGTTGTAAAGTCAGGTAGTCTACACCCATGACATGATGGTGCCTTATACCTGTTTGAATTATGTTTTTACATTCTATTTTTAGCCACGTTCTTTTTATACCTATGCACCTACATAAAAATTGAAATTAAATTCTTATATTATTATATGTGTTTTGGGTAACTTTTAAAAACCTAATTAGATTAATGTAATAATTGCTCTCCATAAAACGTATTGGATTATTGAATTATCATTACTTTACAAATCCCACATCAACCTCAACAGGAATTTTAAAAATGCATAGACATAACACTGCACTTTTAATTCATACAAACATCGGTATTTATGCAATTGCTAAAGAAACTTCTTAGATGAGTGAACAATTACTTTACAAGTCCTTACTTTACGAGTTAAATATGACAACAATACTAAAATTATTTAGTAATTAGTTACGCTGAACACTTTATGATTAAAATGTAAACTTACACATTGACTCGAGCAGCTATTTTCTTCCAAGCTAATTCTTTCTCTTTCGCCGCTGCAGCCGTGTTGCTTTTTCTACGGATTATAGACTCGTAGTCATTATATGCTTGACGTATCATATCCATTTCCGGACGTCTTTTGTTGTCCTGTTGCCATGGTGACTCGTAATATCTTCACTCCATTGATCAGGGCTTTGTATCGTCGCGGCGCACGCGCCTAACTCTGAGTCAGACCACTCAGAGTTGATTAAACCAACTCTTTTCAGCTGTTCTGGAACCGAAAACTCCAGGTTTGCAAACTCAGAGTAAATCAACTCAGAGTTTCGTTTTAACTCCTTTGTTAAACCTCCTTCTTGAAACGGGCCCCTGGTGTTAAGCATGTAGGGGTGACACGTAAAGGTGTATAACTACTATGAGAGAGAACAATGTTGAAAACAATCTAGTTTTAAAAAAACGTTTGTATGTTTTGTTTTTCAATTTAAATCTTCCTTTTTAGGACCAAAGGGGGGAAATGTTGTGTAATAATTCATAGTTTATCAAGTAATTACTACTGATTTTTAAGGAGACAATGTTACAGAATTATACGGCACCTAATGTACTACGACAGCACCCACTGTGGCACGTGTGGATAATAACACTAACTGGGTCACGTGTGTACGGAGGAGACCCTGTTATGCAACAGAAGTGTAGTACCACCAACACCATTAAATCTACAGTGTGTTTTACTGACCTAGAAAAGGCAGGTGGGAGGTAGTTTGTAGTGTAGTAGTTTAGTGTAGTTTGTTCTGAATGTAAAAAAAATCTGAATTTGTATTACTGCCACACTTTGAATTTACTAGAACTGTATATAATATTGAAGTAGAATACATGAATTGAGAATGCATGAAATTCCACTTTTATTTAACTCCGCCCACAACAGTGACCTGCCATCAGGGAGGCTGGGCCTCTTGTGCCTGACAAATACAATAATATATCTACAATATCATTCAATAGAAATCCATGTATGTCCAGTGGTCAGTATTTTATATGTATTTAATCTACAATATCACTAATTCTTGAGAATTTCTTGAGTACAAATCACTGAATTTGTGCATTTCCTGATTTAATAGAGGGAGAAACCACCAGTGCGTAAATAAAAACTCGAGCCTCTGCCCCACAAACCGTCACTTAATGGGTTTCAGACAGATTTGTTCAACACTGTTACTTTCCACAACTTGCTTAACACATTTATCAATGCTTGTCTGATATAATCACTTTAGTTGATCGCACATAAAATGGCAGAGTAAAACTCTTGAAATAATGCAGATCAGGGACCAGCCACATCCCAAAGGGGGCGCTGCTGCCTTCCTTTTACAAAGGAATCAGACACAAACGGTTTTCAGGTTTCTAAAGAACGCATTAATGACACAATCCTCAATCTTGTAAAGCAAGTTTTGACCTTGAGTGAATCATTGTAAACCTGTAAAACTGATTAAAGCTGAATTTAAAGTTTAAAAAACAACTTAAAAATGTACTGAGGGTCAAACTTGAACATTTACACTTCTCTATGCTTTTGTTTAGAATCAGTATAAATTGTGAAGAACACATGGAGAGTATTCAGTAGATCAAATTGAACAACTTGTCTCTTACTGCTATCAAAGAATTGTTCCCCCTAGATCAAATATGTTATTTGGTTAAGAGAGGAATGGTGATAAATATGATAGTGATCATCATTGTGCCAAATTAATTGTGAAAAAGACTGTTCAGTCATCATAACTGTAAAAGGTGACTCTGGAGGACCCACCAGCCACAAACCTCACCACATGTCACTGGGCTGACCCTCACTGTGCTATCAGAAAATCAAAGAAGGCTTCATTCTCAAAAAGGTTTAGAAACAAAGTGGGTGATGCACAATGTGTCTTGAACACACATAGTTTTATGTTAGAACACAAAGACGGGTCTCCAAAGAGACCAACAAAAATTGCCATAGCTGACTATATTTCAAGTCATCAAGGCGGGGTATTGGGTAAAGTTTTCAACTAGCAATAATCGCGCCTCGGATAAACCTCATAGGCTACAATACTGCCACTGCGCAAGAATGATGCACAGACGTTAGAGAGGAGCGGCCTCTAACATCTGCACACCCCACTGTCAGGGTTCACAGTGTACCAATGATGAACCTGACAGTCTGTTTCACTATTAATTTGCACAATGATGATCACTATCATATTTCATTACCATTCCTCTCTTAACCAAATAACATATTTGATCTAGGGGGAACAATTCTTTGATAGCAGTAAGACAAGTTGTTCTTTGATCTACTGAATACTCTCCATGTGTTCTTCACATTCATACTGATGTCCTAAACAAAAGCATAGAGAGTGTAAATGTTCAAGTTTGACCCTCATCCATTTTAAAGTTGTTTTAAAACTTTAAATTCAGCTTTATAATCATTTTAAGGTTTTCACAATGATCACTCAAGGTCCAAAACTTGCTTTACATGATTGAGGATTGTGTCATTAATGCGTTCTTTAGAACCTGAAAACCGTTTGTGTCTTTTCCTTGTGTAAAGGAAGGCAGCAGCGCCCCCTTTGGGATGTGTGCTGGTCCCTGATCTGCATTATTTTAAGATTTTACTCTGCCATTTTATGTGCGATCAACTAAAGTGATTTAATCAGACAAGCATTGATAATGTGTTAAGCAAGTTGGGAAAAGTAACAGTGTTGAACAAATCTGTCCTGAAACCCATTAGTGACGGTTTGTGGGGCGAGGCTCGAGTTTTTATTGACGCACTGGTGGTTTCTCCCTCTTATTAAATCAGGAAACTGCAAATTCAGTGATTTGTACTCACGAAAATCTCAAGAATTAGTGATATTGTAGATTAAATACATTAAAAATATCTGATCACTGGACATACATGGATTTCTATTGATGATATTGAGATATTATATTGTATTTGTCAGGCAAAGAGGCCCCAGCCTCCCTGATGGCAGGTCACTGTTGTGGGCGGAGTTAAATAAAAGTGGAATTTCATGCATTCCTCATTCATGTTTCTACTTTCAATATTAATACAGTTCTATAACAGCAAATTCAAGTGTTCAGTAATACATTCAGATTTTATTCATTAGAACAACCTACATTGTTACATCAAGTGCTGTAGAAGCTGAAAAGGTGTGGCTA